>NW_022111372.1:67285337-67286292 GCF_000313985.2 Echinops telfairi
TACTTTCCTCTTGTCCCACTATCATGTTCAGCCTTCATTTGGGTTTCAGTAATGCCTCTCAGTTACATTGTCCTAGATCAAGCCCTACCAGGCCTCCTACACCCTCCTCACCATGATTTTAGTTAATTTTTTTCCCTTGTCCCTGGGGTTGTTTAAAACCACTTCCTTTCCCCCGCCTCCCCCTCTCCCATGTCCCCCCAGAACTGTCTGTACTGTTGTTTTTTCTGCCAGATTGTTTATCCTGCCTATCTTATCTAGATATACCTGCAGAGATAATGATATGCACAAAAAACAAGGCAGAGCAAAACAAAGCAATAAAAGAAAACAAAACAACAACAAAACCAATGACAAAAAAAGAGAGAAAAGCCTGTAAATATTTCAAGGTCTGTTTGTTGACTTTAAGGAGTGTTTTCCAGTGGAGTCTGATGGGTGCCACGCCCTGGGCCCAAAGTCTATTTTTGGTATTCTCTGGGGACTTTGTTGCTCTGTTCCCCTTGCTGTTCTGTTGCACACCCTTAGTGTTTCACCTCAGTAAGACGGGGTCAGATCAGACACAGTTCCTGCACTCTGCCTCCAGTGTTGTGCCCCATAGCACTATGGGTCACTGACGGACGTTGTGTCTTGTAGTGGGGTGGGCCCTCTAGTCCCCTCTGTGGTTTGGCTGCTGTGAGTGGGAACATCATCCTCAAGGCTTGGTGGGCCAGGATGTGTTCCACTCTCTCTTCTCCCTTCATTTGCTCCTTTGTGCTCTGATCAGAGATGTCCCACTCCCTGAGCTGTAGCATGGCCTCTGACATGAATTCTTCTGAGGGGATGTGGTGCTGTCCATGTAGTTGGGATTGGGGCTGGACCCTCAGACCTCTCTATTGGTTCCCTGCTTCATGCCAGTATGTTGCATTCATGTCTTGGAGCACCGGGTTGAAGTCTGGTCCCTCTTTCCCTGTGGAGATATAAA
>NW_022111372.1:67286571-67288082 GCF_000313985.2 Echinops telfairi
GCACTGCTCTTCTGTTCTGTCTCATAGTTTCCTTGCCATGGCCTCTGGTCTTGGCCGGGCTCCTTTGTTCTATTCCATAGTCTCCATTAGGAAGAAAGACCCAAATCCTGACAACTAGACCAATAGGTGACATCATGACAAATGGAGAAAAAGGTGGAAGTTGTCAAGGATTTTGCCTTAACTTGGATCTTCAATCAATAGTCATGGAAGGAGCACTCAGGAAATAAAAATTTTTTAAAAGATAGATCCAGGAATGGGGTTTTGGGCTCGTACTAAATCCTAGCTACAACTTAAGAACAATTAGTTCTTACATTATGGCCCTGCTTCATACTTGCCTTCAGGAAGGGAATACACAATATGTGGATAATATAACAAAATGTGGTGAAGAAATTAGATGGTGCCTGACTGTTAGATAAAATAGTGTCAAGACCCATATTTCATCATTGCTGTGAATTCTTAGGTCTTAAATTTCTAATACAGCTCAGTAGCTTTTCATATGGATGGATGTTATATAACATTCTCTTCCTAATATCAGCGTTATGGTCAAGGCATCATTGATTTAATTGAATAAATGGCAGACATCTCGCCAAAACCTGAACTTATTCTTTGATCTTACAAGTAATTTTAAGTGTAATCTCATTTAAATGATCGCAAAGCTTTTAGAGAAATAGAATTTGGCAGGTAAGTGGCACTCAGGGAGTGTAAGGACAGAAACTGTGGAGGAGCCAAGTGAAATGCATTCTATCCCCTCATAGAAATGCACTACATTAATTTGCATTTCAAAAACATGTCACCATTCACACCAGCATTGAAATATCTGTGAAGATGTTTAACTTCATTGGACACAGGCCTTTCTGGATGGTGTGTGGCCTTTGTCACTGTCATTTCCATGAGCTGTCCAGTTGATTCTGACTCATTGCAACCTGTGTAGTGTTTCCGTGCTTATGATCTTCATGTGAGCTGATTACCAGGTATTTTCTCTCACGGAATAAATGGTTGCTTTAATGAGCAACATTAGACAGCCAAGTGTGTTAACCTTTCTGCTTCTCGGATTTCCAATGTGGGCTTAAAACTATTTAAAATTTCAAAAGGAAATGATTCATAAATCACAGAGCCCTTTTGTGACATAAATGAATAGTGATATCTTCTTTCCTCAGACTAAATTGAGACATTTATTACTGACATCAACTATTGCAATGTGACCCTCACCATTAGAGGAGCTACTTTTTGAATCTTAAAGTTTCTCAATGAAAATGAATGTTTTTTTAAAAAAGATATTGGAATTCCCCCCACAAACTTTTTGAAGTTTTCTTGGATAAGGTGTGAATAATTCTGATACTGAACTTTCAAGTTGTGGCAAATAAAATTTCAAAGGATGCACACACACACACACACACACACACACACAACCATCTATAGTCTGACCAGGAGAGTCAATCTCCTTTTTAAATAATTTCATTAAAAGGAAAGAAGAATCTTAAATTTCTGATGCCCCAATTTACCTGAACCAT
>NW_022111372.1:67288182-67293373 GCF_000313985.2 Echinops telfairi
CATATTTCACCATCCGGGTTCCTTTATTCATGCCGGATGCATGTCATTCCATAATTAGAATGGCTACACATTCTAACTGTTCAATCATCTCTTTGTTCTTTGTATAAAACACGCTAACAGACTATGAAATGGAGGTGCGCTCCCTGTGTTCCTGCTTTCAGTCTAAAGAAAATTAAGTATACAAACTCAGGAAATGTCTGAATCCTCCTCCATTTCAATGTGTTGATATAGGCAGTGCATTTTCCTTGAGGTAAGCAGAGAAATGTGAATACAGTTTATTTAACCTATTCATTTTCATCAAAAAATTCAGGTTCTATAATTTTCCCATTATTCCACCAAGTAGGTCCCTCAATGACAGAGGAATGAAAAGAGGATGAAAATAAATGAACAAAGCAAATAAAAACAAACAAATAAGTTGCCTGAATCATTTGCTATCTTGTAAAATTTAGTACCAAATACTGCTAGTCTCACCAGGAGTACATGTTAATTCAAACATTCTAATCTAAGAATGTCATTGTGTTGTACTCTGGGGGCTTGTGCATTGTTGTGATGCTGGAAGCTATGTCACCAGTATTTAAAATACCAGCAGGGTCATACATGGTGGATAGGCTTCAGCGGAGCTTCCATATCAAGACAGACTAGAAAAAAGGAACAGTTGGACCACTTATAAAAAGTTTGCCACCGAAACCTTATGGTTAGCAGCAGAAATACTGACCAATATAGTCATTACCTCCTCAGTTTGGAAGGCAGTCATCTTCTGTACATAAATTAAGAGAGTAATTTTAATAGAGCAATGTGATATTGCTTCCGTTATACTTTAAAAAGTTGAATTTTCTACATTTATAACCAGAAAGGGTTTTTTTTCTTCCACTATACTTATTCAAAATGAATGATGAGCAAATAAACTGAGAATCAGAACTGTGTGAAGAAGAATATGACATCAAAGTTGGAGAAAGGCTCATTAACAACATACAGTATATAATGACGTATCCTTATTTTCTGAGGGCAAATAAGGCTCAAACAACTTACTGATGAAAATAAGACTATCGCCTCCACTATGGGTTATCACACAGTGCAAAGAAAGCAAGAACCCCCACATTAGTTCCCTATTTAACACTATGATCAATGAAGAAAACATTGAAGTTTTAGAAGATGTCGTTTTACTTGGATCTACTGTCAACACTCATGGAAGTAGCAATGAAAAAAATCAAAAGACGTTATACAAGAGAAAAGCTGTTTCTTCAAAGAATACTGTGACTTTGACCTAAGTCAGGATGTTTTCAAATGGCTCATATAAATGTGACATATGGACAGGGTCTGAAGAAAGGTGATGCCTTTGATACATGGTGTTGATGAAGAATATTGGGTAAACCTTGTTGGAATACCAGAAGAATGAACACACCTGTCTTGGGAAACGTTCCATTGGATTGCTCCAGCAAGGGAGCAAGAAGGTTTTGTCTCTCTTCCTTTGGGTTGATTATCAGCTGGGAAGGGTTCTTAAAGAAGGACCTCATGCTTCTAAAGTGGAGGGTCAGCGAAAGAGGAAGACACTCAATAAGATGGATTGACATACTAGCTTCACAAATGTGCTAGAGACTCCAAGGATTCTGAAGATGATGCCTGAGCAGTCAGCGTTTCATGAGGTTATACAGAGGATTGCTATGAGCCAAAGTCAGCGTGAATACCCCAAATAACAATAACAAACTAAAAAGGAACTCGTAAAATAGAATCAACTGAACAAAGTTGAGAAAATATACAATTATTATGAGCTTTGGAAACCTGAGCTTTGAAATATTTCCCTAATTATGACTGGATCTAGAGAATCACACAGTGGTTGATGAAGGAAATGTTAATGTAATCTTTATCATTTAAAATTAGGGAGGAATATAATTCATTCCCAAGTTTAACTCAAACATGGACACTTGCTTCTATAATGTAGTCCAGTTTTAGAAAATAAAATTGTGCCCATGTTCAACCTGTACATGGATCAAAAGACAGTCTATTAAACAAACAAGGGTATTCTGAGTTATTTTAATTTGGAATAGATGTGTGCTTGAGGTGTGTTCATTTACCTTACTTATTTAATTTGCATAGTGAAGAAATAATTTGAGAAAACAGACTATATGACAGTGGTTCTCAACCTTCTTAATACCACAACACTTTAATACAGTTCCTCATGGTGTGGTGACGCCCTCAAACAATAAAATTATTTTTGTTGCTGCTTCATAACTGTAATTTTGCTACTGTTATGAATTGGATGACCTCTGTGAAAGGGTCACTCAACCCCTAAAGGGGTCGCGACCCACAGGTTGAGAACCACTGTTATATGAAGCCAAATTAGGCATCAGGAGTTAAGGAAGATTCATTAACAACCTTTTATATACCTACCTGGTCTGGTACAATTGAAGATGCCTTTACGCATTTACTGCTGAATGTCAAAGATTACAGTTTTCAGTGTGTAAAAACAAAACAAAACCACACCTCACAATTGGACTGATAAAATACACAGAATAAATGAACAAAAATTGGAGTTCTTAATTTCATTGTACTTGATTCAACAATTAATCTCTATTGAAGCATCAATCAAGACATGAAACACATTACATAGTAAAAATATGTAAAAGATGGCTTTAAAATTTTAAGACGCAAGGATATCACTATTGTACACCAAAAAATATTTAAAAAATGGATCTATTGGCTGGTATGACAGAAATCAATAAGGACACACTGGGATGAAGAACAGCAAGCATCATTTTATTGTCAACTTTGAACTTGCAACAGTCAAAGATGCAGTAGCAACTTCCGTGGTGCAGTGGCTACAGGTTGGGCTACTAACTGCTGGTCAGCAGTTCAAAAACACAGCCATTCTGTGGGACAAAGACAGGATTTTCTACTCCCATAACTAGTTCCAGTCTCAGAAACTCATGGGGCAGTTTTTCCCTGTCCT
Source organism: Echinops telfairi (assembly GCF_000313985.2). Classification (NCBI taxonomy): domain Eukaryota; kingdom Metazoa; phylum Chordata; class Mammalia; order Afrosoricida; family Tenrecidae; genus Echinops; species Echinops telfairi. Next base: position 67,291,130 of record NW_022111372.1, read on the forward strand.
CTAGGGTCACTATGAGTTGCCCACTGACTTGAGGGCAGTGAGTTTGAGTTTTTGGATGAAGTAACACTCTGTCAGATAGCAAACGCCATAATGTGCAATAACGGAAGAGAGAGATTTAAGCAGGAGTGCTGAGGTTTATTTAAAAATCACAAGTTAATTAATTTTTTTGGTTACAGACTGCATAAATAAATTGTGTGCCCAACATTTTTTTTAATGTGAATGTCATTCCCTTCTTGGAACATCCTTATTATTTATTTAACCATAAAGTACAAATTATCATATATGGGTTAGAAATATTCTTTTTTATAACAAAATGTTTTTATTATAATTTTAAGTAGCTTTGATGTGTTCAAGAGAAAGGTGCACATAATCTGAAATCAAAAGAATAGTACAGGCATAAGATAAAATATGTTAGGCTTCATCTGTGTTAAATGCTGGATCATGCTGAAACAAAGTGCCTTACCCTCTCCTGCTGACCCTGTATGACAGAGTTTCCAAGACTGTGCATCTTTATGGAAGTTGAGAATCTCATCTTTCTCCAGCAGAGTGACTGGTGACTTTGAACTGCCAACCTTGCATTTATCAGGCTAACACAAAACATATTTCACCATCCGGGTTCCTTTATTCATGCCAGATGCATGTATTATTGGTCAATGAATTATACCCATCACTGCTATCAGCAAAAATTCTTCACTATCTGTTGTGGGAAAAAAACAAAAACAAAAAATCCCCTATAGTTACTTTTCTTATCTCACCTGGAAGATCATTGGAAAACTTATTTTGAAGAATATAATGCATCCTTGTGTATCATCACTTTGATTAGTAGGAGACATCTGACCCACACCATGGTCTTTTCTTACCTTATATACTTGTTGGACATTGTAGAAGGAAGACCAAAAAGGAGCTGACATATTTGGGATGTTACATAAATGAAAAAAATGGAATATACCACAAGGTGCAGAAAAAAGCAAAAAAATTGCTCTTAGAAGAAATACAAGCAATTATTCCTTCACAGTGAGGATGGTAAAGGGTTAGTGTCATTACTTTGACATCAGTCATCAGGAAAGAACAATGGGTCCAAAAGGACATCATTTTTTGATAAAGTTCAGTGTCAGTAAAAATAAGAGAAAGGCTCAGTATTAATAAAAATGACACAATAGCCATGATAATGGGCTTAAGTTTACCAGCGAACCTGGTCTGCTTTGTTTTGTTGCAAACAAGAACACCAAGAGTTAGAGTTGATTCCAGGGCAACTAACAACCATCTGCGTGTGAACTGGTCTAGGGGCTTTGGAAACACAGGTTAAGTAGAAAAGCTTGAATTTCTGGGCTCCCAGTTGTAAACTGTGTCTTCTTAATTAACTCACATATTTTGTAATCTGCCAAGACACCATCTGAATAAAGTTTCTGTTCAAATGCCAGTGATTTTCTGGTGATATAGAGACATGATTTTGATAGAACATTGGTAAAAGTCTCAACATTTAATAACTCCCAAGAAGGAGAATTAGTGTCAAGCAGGTTCTTGACACAAGACAGAGTAAGCTTAGAGAAACGAGAATGGCTGAATAGTTAGATAAATCAGCTGCAAACACTTATTCATGATCAGAGCATGGAACACATAAAGCATGAATGTAGGAAAATTGCTAGTTGTCAAAAATAAAATGGAATGAATAAAGATCTATATTCTAGGCATTAATGGCAGGAAATAAACTGATATCAGCTACTTTGAGTCAAACAATCAAATTATTTACTATTTGGGGAATGACAAACTCTAGAAGAATGACTACATTCTTCACATTATCTTCAAAAGAAACATTTTAATATTGATCCTGAAGTACGATGCTGTCTGTGATAGGGGAATATCATGCACAAGGAAATCTTGTATTATTCAAACGTGTGTAACAACATGTAAAGTCAGTGATGAAGAAATTAAAGAATTCTGCTAGTTTATTCAATCTCAAATTGATTAAACATGCAATCAACATATATTAAAAATTACTGGCAATTAGAATTACAAATATGAAGTAAAGTAGACGGTACAGTAGTTGGGAACTATGGACTTGGTGTTAGAAATGAAGTTGAGATTGCATGATAGAATTTTGCAAGGCGAACAACCTCTTTATTGATAATACTGGAGATCCCTTGCAGAGGGTTCTCAGGGAGGAGATGAGCCAGTCAGGGTCCGATGTAGCAATGATGAAAAATACAACTTTCCTCTAGTTCCTAAATGTTTCCTACCCGCTCC
>NW_022111372.1:67294141-67320160 GCF_000313985.2 Echinops telfairi
ATGACAGAGACCTGATGAGTTGTGGAATAACATCAAACATGAAGAAATCAAAATGTTATTGAAAATATAAAAGTAGATGTCAGAAGAGGCACTGAAATATGCTCTTAACCATAAAACAGCTAAAACAAATGCAAGGAATAATGACATAAAAGGGCTGAGCAGAAAATTTCCAAAGGCAACTCTAGAAGAACAAGTTAAGTATAATAATGGATGTGCAAAGACTTGCAGGTAGAAAACTAAAAGGAGAAAACACAGTCAGCACAGGAGTGAAGAAAACTCAAACTTCAAATTGCAATATTGAATGTTTCAATGGACAAAATATTGAAAGATGTAGAAAGCATCAAAAGAAAATGAAAGAACACACACAGAGTTAGTGTACCACAAAGAACTAGTTTGACATCAAACAACTTCAAGAAGTAACAAATGATCAAGAACCAATGATACTGATGGAAGAAGTTCAAGCTGCAGTGAAGACATTAACCAAAAACAAGGCTTCAGGAATTAATGGAATACCAAATGAAATGTTTGAACAGGTGGATGAAACACAGGAAGGAGTTACTAGAAAATCTGAAGACAGCTACCTGGCCAACCAATTGTAAGAGATCCATACTTGTTCCTCTTTTAAATAATGGTGACACAACAGAATATGGACATTGTAGAACAATATCATTAATATCAAAAGCAAGTAAAATTTTGTTGAAAATCATTCAACAATAATTTCTGTGGTTCATTGACCGTAGTAGCTGCCAGAAATTCAAGTCTGAATTGGAAGAGGAATTAGGGCCAGTGATATCATGGGTGATATCAGATGGATCTTGGGTGAAAGAAGAAAGTACAAGAAAGATATCTACTTATGTTTTAATAACAATGCAAAGGCATTTGGTCATGTGAATCATAACAAACTTTATATAGCTTTGAGAAGAATGAAAATTCCAGAACACATAGCTGTGCTCATATGGAATCTGGAAATGGACCAAGATGCAGTCCTATAGACAGAACAAGACACATATGAGGGGTTTAAGATAAAGAGTGGTGTGTATCAGGTTTGTATCCTTTCATAATATTCATTCAATTTCTATGCAGAGCAAATAATTCATGGATCTGGAAAAATAACTATATAACAAAGAACTCAGCTTCAGGATTGGAGGAAGGTTTATTAACAATCTAAGATAGGTACATGACACAACCTTGCTAACAAAGCAGAGAATTTGAAGCACTTGGTGATGAAGATCAAGCATTGTAGCCTTCAGTGTGGATTACAATTTAATGTAAAGAAAACTGAAATTTTCAAAACTAGACTAATAAATAACATCAGAATAAATCAAGAAAAATTTGAACTTGTTAAAGATTTAATCTTGCTTGGCACCACAATTGATAGTCATAGAAAGAGCTGTCAACAAATCTAAGGAAATATTGCATTGGGAAAATCTGATGTGCAAGGCCCCTTTAAAGTGTGGAAGAGCAAGGGCTAAGGACGAAGGTGGGCTTGACCTGAGCCATGGTATTTTCACATACCTCTTATGCATCTGAAAGTTGGAATAAGGAACTTGAATAAGGAAGAATGAAGAAAAATTTCTGCATTTGAGTTATGATGCTGATCAAGAATGTTGAAAGTATCATAGGATTCTAGAAGAACAAACAATCTAATTTAAAAGAAGTAAAATCAGAATTCTCCTTAGAAGAGAGCATAGCAAAGTGTTGCCTTATATCTTACATATTTTGTATATATTTTCAGGAGAGATCAGTCCCTGGAGAAGGACATCATGTTTAGTAAAGTAGAGGATCAGCAAATCAGAGGGAGATAGTTAATGAGATGGATTCATACTGTGGCTGCAACATTGGCCACAAATGTAACAAGTATGAAATGGTGCAGGACCAAGAAGTGCTTCATTCTATTGGGAATCTGGTCGCTGTGGGCTGAAACCAGTTCTTGTGGCACTGTGAGTTTGAGTTGGGCTGCTAACTGCTCGGTTAGCTATCTGAAACCACCGTTCCTACCTTGGTAGAAAGATGAGGCTTTCTACTACAATAGAGAGTTATTGTCAGTGAATATTTATGTATGTTTTGCTTGAACCCCAACTGCCAATTTTTGTGTAAGTAGTGTCCAGTCATGCAAGAAATTTTAAAATTACATTTTTTGCTTCAACTTCAATCTCCACTCCCACTTTCTTTTTACTAATATGTATTCATTACAATATGATTAATGTATATAATTTCAGTCAAACTTCCATTCACGTATTTATAAAAATGTGTATTATAAATAAAAATGTGTATCATAAATCAAAATATAATAGATGGATTTAATACTAACTAACTATCTGTAGATGTCCATGTTTTTATCAATCAAAATATAATTGATTTAATACTCACCATCAGTGGGTACTCATGTTTTTTTCCGTATTACCTGGGATTACCTGATGAGTACACTCTGAGTAGACATGAAAAAAGTCTCTCTCTAGATATAGATATATAGATATATATAGCTATATGAAGAGAGAGAATTCAGAAGTAAAAGCATATATATGTCCATTATTTCTTTCTCCATTTAATCTATATTAAGCATTATCAATTTATATTAGCAGTATTGAGTATAGCTCATTCATTTAACCTCTTTTCAAGGTACATTACTTTTCCATATATGTTCACATTTTATTTTCAATTAATCACCTATTATTTACATTAGTGATCATGTTAGGTAATATCTGTAGGGAAGTAGACTGCACTTATAGTTAAAAGGCGTTGGTTCATATGTTTGTATGAACTTAAACATGTGGACATCTTCCTTGGGACTCAGTTTTTCAGTGAAATATCTCACTGTCTGATCTTATGAGTTAAATAAAAATTCATCTGGAGATACTATTTTCAAGTTATTAAAACTACTGGGATATAAGGTGGTTTGCAGCCCTATGAATCCAGAAATAAAAAATATGAGGGCAATTATTTATTACATAAATATAGGCTTTTCCAAGGCTAAATAAAATAAAAGAAACTGACTATATTCTCAAGTGTTCATTGAGTTCCAAGTATTCAAACACATTTTAAAAATTTATTTTCCTTATCAAGCGATCTTAAAGCACAGACAATAAGACCAAAGCAAACAAACAAACAAACAAACATACATTGAGTTTTCAGGGTCTAATAGCTTCTTCAGAGACTTCCAGCATATGCTCTAAACTCTGTCTAGGAGTTGTGAAATTGTTGTAACAGTTATATTTTCCCCAACATACAAGCATGGCCTGCTAATATGGCATGCTTGTGGTTTAAAATAAGTCATAATACAATATATCTTGTTTTGTATAAATTAAAAAATATATTTAGCTATCTCTTCTGGTAAAGGAAAGCAACTAAAATAATTTCCCTAGAACTCAAACACATGAGTTGTATCGATTTAAATATCTCTTTATCTTCCTGATGGAAGGAATCCAGCCCAGATAATTTCCCTCCAAAAGCTGAGGGAATTTAGAACTCTTTAACAAGTAGCCAAATGACAAATGAACCTAGACGCTAGGATGTATTATTTTTATGTTATTTTGAATAATGGTTATGTTAGCCTTTGATGAAAAATTAGAATTGTTTCAGCTATATAAACCAACACATTTTAACTTGGGGCACATGGAATTAATGCACTCACCAATTCTGGCCTCCTGTACCTTTCCCATGATGCATTTACAATCTATGCATCCCATTTGTTAGCTAATGTTGCAACTATGCTTTGAGACTTTATATAAACTGAAATTAATTATCCAGGGGAGAAATGTGAAAAGAAATCAACACATTAATTTTACACAGAATTAAGCTTATTTTTTAAAAGAATAAAAAACTCATAGTAGGATATAACATATTTCCTTTAAAAAGATGAAATATTTTTTCATAATATAATTCTATATTGAAATCAGGAAAAGCAATTCAAATCACCTATTAGTTCCATATTATGGAAAATGTAAATAGTGCACGTAAAATGTAACCTCTAAATTATGAGTCAGTATCGCTTGACAGATTAGTCAGTCAAAAAATGATTTGATTCTCTGCTGGTTTTTGCTAAATGTGATTTCAGTATCTGAAACTAAATAATTAGGATGTTCCTTATCTCACTAAGCCAGGGAGAGAAGTTCATTATGCATCTACCAACAAACTTATGGGCCAGCAGTCATGCATCAAAAAGAAGAGTGGAAATTTTGTTTAGGCTTTCAAAGTTTGTCACTCTCTTTGGCGTTTCAGTACCATGGATAGTAGACTTTCTTCTCGGGCAATGGGCCTCACTCGCTGCCATTGAGTTGATTCTAACTCATGGCAACCCTGGGCTGTAAACCTTTATGAGGACAGATAGCCTCATCTATATCTTGTGGAGTAACTAGTAGGCTGGAACTGCTGACCTTTTGGTTAGCAGCCCAAGTGTACTTCTAAGGACCACCAGGACGTGTGGTTATGGGCAGTGAGCTGAAAAATGCAATTAGTTTGTTAGATTATTTTGAGGAATCCTACTATGCTACATTGCTAAATTTTTTTGTAGGGTGAACAAAAATATGGAAAAATTAATCAGAGCTTTAATATGATTCAAATTTGCTTTATCATCTGAAAACTGATGGAAGTATGACTCATAGGCAACATTTTTGCTTAAAACAAAAACAAACAAACAAAAAAACCAAATGCATTCCTGCTGAGTCATGCAAAGAAACTCTGAAGGACAGAGTAGAACTGACCCTTTAAGTTTCTGAAGTTGTCAATCTTTATGTGAAGAGAAAACTGTATCTTTCTCCCATGCAAGGAGTGATGTATTTGAATGTTTGACATTGCAGCTAGCAATATAATACTTAACCCACTTTCCTGGGGCACGGGAGTGGAGGAGGAGGGTTTACTTGGAGAGGTATGTGCTTCTGAAATAAAAGAGATTTCATCCATGTGTTTGCTTTTTTTCCCCCTATTTATAAAATCAAGAGATAACCTTTCTAATGAAATCATTTTTCTAGGTCGACAAATGGAGCCTTTCTGTTTAGTGGTTAGGAGTTGGGCTGCATTCCTCATGATCAGCAGTTTAAAACCACCCACGGTTCCACAGGAGAAAGAAGGGGCTTTCTATTCTTCTAAACAGTTACAGTCTTGGAAACCCAAAGGGGGCACTATGAGTCAGCATTGACTTGATGGCAGTGAGAAGGTCGACAAGAGCTAGTATCAATTCTTATTCATTAATTCACTCATCCAACCAATGTTTATTAGGAATCATTTCTATGCTTTGTGCTAAGCTGAAGTAAGTAAATAAAACTGATATATTTCCTGAACTCATAGGTAAATCTAATGGAGGAGAAGATGTTAAAAATATTTAGGACTTAAAATATCTACTGATACCTATGTAAGTATGATGAAAGATAAAAACAAGGTATTATTAGAGTAAATATTAACTGGGAATGAATGTGCAATCAAATTTGGTAGTGATCAGGATGTACATTTGGAAATGACGTGATTTTATGTCTGGATGTCAGCAATAGCCTCCCAAATGGACTCCTTGTACTCACTCTATTTCTGGCCCAACCTGTGCCTACAATGTAGTCAGAGTAACTTTCATCATGTGTAAATGTGATCACAGTTCTCTCATGGATTATTATCTTCAGTGGGATTAGTGACTTCCCATTACTCTTAAATTAAAGAACAAAATCCTTACAGAAGATTATGTAAAATGCAAGGCTGATTAACTGACTCTTGTATCATTGCATCTCCATCCTTCTACACAGGTTACCTGTTCAGGCACACTGTCTCCATGCAGTAGCTATTTGCTAAAGCTTTCCAAATCACTGTAATTATACATCCTAACAGTTTCCAAACTTATGTAGTGTGGGGGAGGAAAAAAAAACCCTAATGAAAGAGCTGAAAGATAGATGAATGACCCATATTCCCTCCAGCCATATGAGTTAAAATAACATTATTCTATATATTAGATAAACTTCTGTCAACTAATGCTGCATATATTTATAATTATATTTAAACATGCATTTAAAGTACTTTGCTACACAGCATTTCCATACAGCAAGACAATTTAAATAGCTGCTTGGAGAAATTTTGAATATGCTTAGAGAAATTTGGAGTAAGCTTGGAAGTTTGTGAAGTAAATTGTTTTATAGTTTCTATATGTTGGCTCTAGAAAATGATTAATTTAGATGTTTGAGAGGTTTACAGAAAGTTTTAAATTATTCCGTAATATTAACCAATTTGGCTATTATAAACACTCATTAGTTTGTATTTATTATTATCATTTTCAGGAAATATTTTTATTATGATTTAAACATTTTTGTAACAACTTCATCCTTTTTTTATTACTCTTTCAATTTTTATATGAGCTAAAGAGAATGTCAGAGGCCCCTTCCTAGAAAAGGACATAATGCTTAATAAGTTAGAAGGGTGACACCAATGAAGCCCTTCAGAGCACTGGATGGACACAGTGGCTGCAGCAAACAGCTCAAAAAGAACCAGTGAGAAGATGGGGTAGGACGGGACCAGGCGATGGCTCCTTCCCTGGTGAATAGGGCTGCTATGAGTCAGAACTGACTCTCTGGTGCCTCACAGCAGCAACAAGGAGAATCTCAAACTTTGAAACTATGAAGCATGACCTTTAAATGCCTATGGATTGTTACCTAATGCCAATAGAATATTATAGTATCAAAGATATTTTCAAAACCCAACACAAAGTTGCATTTTTCTGATCTTGCATAGCATCCATGTCGTCCTTTCATTAGGATCTAAGAGGAAAAATAAGACTAAAATCATATGTCTAAAGCCAGGTTAATTATAGCTGCCACAAATTGGGCATGGGAAATTGTAAATCATTTGAAGCCCATGGGTTTGGGTGCTCACTTGAAATAACAAATTAAATTAAATATCCAGCAACAGAAAAAATTGATAAACAAAATGTTGTAGCTACATACCCAGTTTATTGTTACCTAGAAAAAAATCCAGTCCCGAGACATGCCATTATATGAATGAATCCCCAAAATATCACACTGTGAAATACATTAGCCACTGAAGGACACTGTTTTATAATCTCACTTGCATGAAGTAAGAAAATACCAAACCAAAGATTATTGCTCTTTACATAAAGTTGGAAGGGGAGGTGGAAAGAAGACGGTTTCGCTCAGTGCTTAGTGGGATTGCCCTTATGTTAACAGTGATAGGATGCTTTGGAAACAGACAGAAATAATGGTTGTGCAATTTGAAAAATATAATCAATGTTGTTGAATTGTACACATAGACATTGTTGAGAGTGCATGTGTTTTGTTATGTATATTTTTACAATAAATAATTTTGATGCAGTTCCTTTGCAAAGACAATCTGTTTTTCTGGTCAGTTGCAAAAAGTTCAGTGGCCACAGGTGGGAAGAACCTGGGGAAGAAATGCTCATTGGCATTATTGTCCTTCTTTGAGGATGTCATTAAGAAGCCCATTCTGGTTCATGGCCATCTACTTCCTGGCTGCCTTTGTGAGAGGCCAATACACTAGTTTGTGTTTTATGATACAAAGAGCTATTTTCATTGTTAAATGCAATTGCCTTCATTTAGAAGTACTTAAGTCAGGCACATTCTCTCTCTGGAAAGCTATTTAACTTTCTTTTTATTAAATTATTTATTGGATGGCTCCCAAAATGATTACCTGGAAATGTCAGGTAAAGGTTAATTCAACACCATTGGGCAGAGTGGCATAAGACTTGTGTGATACAAGATGGTTCGACTATTTGCTTTGGGATAGGGAAAGAAATGCTTTGCTATGTCACCATGGATAGCTCATATTTTCCATATACCTGTTGCTAAGCAATATATTTTATGTGTCTTTTTATCTCACAAAAGGTGGACCTGTTTTTGTAAAAAATATCTCACTTTGCTATTTGAAAATAAGTACTAGACAAGCTTAGGAGTATTTTCATTTCTGTTCAAACAATAACCACAAATGAAATTATTCTATGGAATAAAGAAGCGGGAGAATGCAGAGGAGCAAAATGAGATACACTTTTGCAGATGTATTATTCCATAGTGCTTTTGAGTTTATACGATTCTGAGTCAGATAATTTCAGCTGATTCCTGGATCCACCATCTATCTACTAAATACATGACATTTGGCAAATTTCTCAATTTCTTAAACTTTAATTTCTTCATCTGTATCATGAATAATGCAAATCCCAGTGCCTTTCACATAATATGCACAGTCTACTGATTCTCTTATTTTAAGAAATGTTCATTGAACATCAACCATTTTCCAGAAATACCTTTAGGTTAAAGGTGAGCCACATTATATCTATATTGTTTGCATGGAGCCTATGATTTGGTCTGCTGGAAGACTGTATCAGAAAACAGCTATGAATTCAATAATCACACATATGTAATCAGGGACCATTGAGACAGTTCTGATTCCTGGTGACCCTGTGTACAGCATAACAAACTGTTTCACGCACCATTCTTACAACCCATACAACGTTTGGGTCCATTGTTATAGACATTGAGTCAATCCATCTTGTTGACGATCTTCTAATTTATTCTAAACCTTTACTTTACCAAATATGATGTCTTTCTCTGGACACATGTATGTGGAAACTCTTAACTGCTTAACGATATGACAGTTAAGGATGGGATAAGGATTAACTCCAAGTGTAGAGGAAACTATTAAATAATTTTAAGATGAGAAAAATTAACTGTTAGGTTTTATAAACACAACCGTTATCTTTTCCTTTTATGAAGATTGCCTGGCTGTTCTGTGGTTACTGGATTACTGGTGGGCACACATGAGTAGAAGCAGAAAACCTGTCAAAAGGCTATTTGGGTGGTGTTCCTTAGCATTCACAGTGGCTTTCTTTACACTGGAGGCACCAATAGAACATCTGGTGTGAAAGTACCATGACCTAACATAAGCTACTTTTGTTACCACACTATTTAATCCATCCCTGTGTCAGTCCAGGTTTACTAGAGAAACAAACCCAGTTACACTCATATATGTGTAAGAAAGAGGCTTATATAAAGAAGTCATTATATATCAAGCAAACATCCCATCCCAGTACAACTCAAGTCCATATGTCTGATAATAGTCCATAAGTCCATCTTCAAAGTCACAGTCACATGCAATGACGCAGAATGTAGGAAGGTCACATTCACGAAGAGGTACCAACAGGCTGTGGCCTGATTGACAGGTTGAGTACTACCCCATACACTTTTATATATCTTCAAATTGATCCAAAATTCTGTAACTACCACAATCCCTAAGTAAGAAATTATTTTTAATTGCCCTTGCCTTCCAGATGAAACACTAGCAATACTAAGATAAAAGAAAATTCAAACCAAAGTATTTTAAACACAATTTGAGTGTGAAACATAGAAAACTACAGTGGGGGTTCAAACTGGATCATGTGATGGCTTAATTGTTAAGAGTTGATACTGGAGAAGGAATAGTAAGGGAAAGGAATGAATATAATGGAATGCTATTGTTACGTGTTGTTGAGCCGGTTCTGACTCACAGCAACTCCATGTACAACAAAACTCGAAACTGCCACTTCTGGGTAACCCTCAGACTTGTTCTTATATTTGAGCCCATTATTGCAATGACGGTCTCAGTCTATCTTGTTAAAGGGATTCTGCTTTTATGTTGTCTGCCTACCAAACATGATGTCCTTCTCCAAAGGATTTGTCTCTCCTGAAACATGTCTAATGTATGTGAGACAAGTCTCACCATCCTTGCTTCTAATGATCATTCTTGTGTACATCTTTCAAGACCGATTTGCATGTTCTTTTGGCAGTCCATGGTACTTTAAAGATTCTTTTCCAGCACAATAATTCCAGCACATCGAGTCTACTTTGGTCTTCCTTATTCAATGTCCAACTTTCATATGTACATGAGCTGATTGAAAATACCATGGCTTGGGTCAGGCACACTTAGTCCTCAAAGTGACATCCTTTGTCTTCAACATTTTAAAGATGTCTTGGGCAGAAGATTTATCCAGTTCAATGCTTCTTCCATGAGCAATGATTTTAATGCAAACAAGACAAAATTCTTGACCATGTCAATCTTTCTCCATTTACCATAATGTTACCTATTGGTCCAATGCAATGCTACTTCCTTGAGCATTGATTTTTTAATACAAGCAAGACAAAATGCTTAACCATTTCAATCTTTATCCATTTACCATAATGTTATCTATTGGTCCAGTTGTGAGGCTTTTGTCCTCGAAACATTGATGCTTTGTGATATTAATATGGTTTTCAGAAATAAATTTCTCTAAAGTGGACAGCTTATTCCTTCTTAGTAGTCTGTTCTCAGTCTGGAAACTGCAGAAACCTGTTCATTCTGGGAGCCCCTGCTGGTGTTCAAAATACCAGTGACATAGTTTCTAGCATCACAGAAACACACAAGCCACTACAGATAAAAAACAAACAAGCTGACAGACAAGTCATAGGCTCTTGTTAGGTGCCATGAAGTTAGTTCCAAATAATAGCAACCTCATGTGCAACAGAGCAAAACATTGGCTAGCTCTGGATAATTCTCACTCCCATTGTTGTGTTTGAGACTGCTGTTTCAGCTACTGGGTTACTCTATCTCATTGAGGGTCTTCATCTTTTCCCTAACCCTCTCTCTTACCAAGTATTATGTCCAGTGAGAGTTCACCTCTGAGAACCTGTCCAAAGCACATGGATTAAATCCAGCCACCCTTGCTTTTAAGTAGCATTCTGACTGAACTTCTTTCTAGGTAGACTTTTTAGTTCTTCTTTCATTACAATATTCTTCACCAAAACCATAATTCAAATGCATCAATTCTACAATATTCCTTATTGGTTGCACAACTTTTGCATGTATAGGAGTTTATTGGAAATACCAGGGTTTGGATCATGTTTATAAATATCATGGATTGAAAATACCATGACTTAGTTCTAAAAGTGATGGGTTTCCCAACTGTGAAGCACAGGAAGAATGGATGTATGATGATAATAACTGATGTTACAACGTGTTGTAGGTCATGCAGGGGTTGGGGATGACAGTGTGGGGGACAGGGGATTTCAGGAGTGCACAGTGAGGGTGGGAGCGGGAGGGAGCACTAGAACTCATAATGGTTGCACAGCTAGTTTGAAGGCAATGTGACTGTGGGGGTGCTGGGGGCGTGGCATGCTCTAAGATAGATGTGGTGATTGCACAATTCCCCTTGATGTGATTGAATGATTGAACTGTTCAATTGTATGATGAGAATTATGCACCAATAAAAATGTTGGGGAAAAAGAGGACTTATTTTAATATATTTGTCCAACGTAATACATCTTTTGATTTCTTGACTTCAGCTTCTATTGGTTTTTATTCTGGGTCTAGATAACATGAAATCATTGACAACTTCAATATTTTCTCCAGTTATCATGATGTTGCTTATTGATCCATTTGTGGGGGTGATTTTTCCCCTTTATGTTCATGTAGATTCCGTAATGAAAGCTTTGTCTTGGACGCTTATCAGTAAGTCCTCTTTGAACAGTTAATTTATGCCCAGTTTCATGTCCAATCACATTGAGACAGAAATTCTTGGTTAATAATTAGAATTTGGTGTATCACATAAGGCCTTTGCCTAATAAATGGCTATGCAATATTTTTACTTCATGTCTTTGTATTATTAAAATGTATAGTGGAGCAATGTATAGTGATCAATGTAAGCACTGGATCAGAGGAAAAAAAACAAAGGAAACTATTGCTGTTAAATCAATAGTGAGCCATAGAGACCCCACCTCTTACAAAGAAAAACTGATCCATGGAGTTTTCTTGTTTGGACTCTGTATAGAAGATCACCAGACAGAGGTGACTTGGATTAGTAGTTGAAAGGGTTAACTAGTAGTTGAAATAACTTGAGGAATATAGAGGCAAACCTTAATTTTTGAATAGTAGGTGACCACATATGCTGGGCTCTGCCGTAAATGCTCTTGGGGAAGCAGCAGGCCCAAAGACACATTGAATTAGGTAAATCTCCTGCACAAGACCTCTTTGGAGTATAGACAAGCAAGGACTTTACTTTGAGGACAAAGGTGTTTATGATCCAAGCTTGGTATTCCACGTGGCATCATATGAATTTGAAAGCTGGAGTTTGAATAAGGAAAGCTGAAGAATAATGGATACATTTTAATTGGGGTGCTAAAGAAGAATATTGAATGAAACATGAGCTGTTAAAAGAACAAACAAATATGTCTTTGAAGTAGTGCTCTTTAGAAGCAAGATTTCATTTCACATACTTTGGACATCTTATGAGGAGAGACCAGTCCCTGGAAAAGGACATCATGCTTGGTAAAGTGGAAGGGCAATGACAAAGAGGAAGGGTCTCCTTGAGATAGCTTTATAGTGTGGCTACAACAATGGGCTCAAGCAGAGGAACACTGCTGCGGATGGCACAGGACTGCAGTGTTTCCTTCTGTTGTGCATAGGGTCACTATGGTTCAGAAGCAGCTCAATGGCACCTAACAAGTGACCCCAATTTGGGCCCTGGGTAACACAGGGCTACTATCTCAAGCACTCGCTGAAGGGTGGCAGTGTGTACCATGTAGAGGTGCTGCTAACCAACCCAAACTTTTTATTATGAATTACCTGAAACTGTACAGAGATCATAGCTTCACATTTAGTAATTCATATACATTCTGATTAACAACATCCATTGCAATCCTCTCAATGTGCCATTGCTTTTTCTACTATTTCCATTTACTCATTCTATTTCTCCTTCTTTCCTAACCACTGAATTTGTGATATGTCCTCAAATCCCAAACCAAATTCATTGTCATTGAGCCTATTCTGACTCAGAGTGACATTATATTGGATTTCTAAAGCTGTAAACCTTTACAGGAGCAAACAAGCTCATCTTTTCCCTGCAGAGCAGCTGATGGATTTGAACCACTGTTAATAGCCTCATGTCTAACCCACAGCCCCACTACGGCCTAGGGAAAAGTTCGACTTTGTACACATGATACATTTTGTAAAGATTTTTTTGGTGCTACCTATGGATTCTAACATCTATCTGTTAGTTTGTTTTACTGTGGTAGCTCGCATGTTGCTGTGACTTAGAATCCTTCCTACCTTGATTTAAAATACTAATGGAGTCACCCAAAGTGGCCAGGTTCCAGTGGACCATTCAGAATAAGACAGACTTGGAAGAAAATCCTGGCAGTCTTCTTTTGATAATTAGTCACCTGTGCTTAAAGTCCTTCTAATTGTGCTCTCCATTTAAATAACATTTGTGCTGTTGTTTTGTGATTTTAGTTGTTGTTTAAACCTGCCAAATTAATCTTATTTGCTGATCAAGGATTTTAGTTTTTGATTTGGATTACAACTCAATAAAAGGAAGACCAAAATCCTCACAACTGGACCAATGGATAGCATCATGATTAATGGAGAAAAGGTTGAAGTTGTCAAGGATTTTGTCTTGATTGGATATACAATCAATGTTTATAGAAGCAACAGTGAAGAGATCAAAAGATGTATTTCATTAGGTAAATTGGCTGCATGGGAAATCTTTAGAGTATTGAAAAATCAGGATATTTCTGTGAGGACTAAGGTGCACCTGACCCAAGCCATAGTACTTTCCATTGGATCACATGTGTGTGAAAGCTGGACATTGAGTAAGGAAGACCATTGAAGAATCAACAAATTAGAACTGTGGTGCTAGTGAAGAGTATTGAAAGTACCATGGACTTCCAGAAGGACAAACCAATCTGTGTTGGAAGAAGGCCAGAGTATTCTGGAGGCAAGGATGGCAAGGCTTCATCTTATATACTTTGGCCATGTTGTCAGGAGAGACCAGTCCCTGGAGAAGGACATCATGTTTGGTGAAGTGGAAGGGGAGCGATGAAGAGGAAGGCCCTCATTGAAATACATTGACCCAGTGGCTGTATCAATCAGCTCAGACAAAGGAACAATTGTGAGGATAGCACAGGACGGTGCAGTCTTTCTTTCTGTTGTGCATAAGGAGGCTATGAGTTGGAGAAGACTTGATGTCACCTAACAACAACAACAACAACACAACATTATCCTTTTCAGATTGCATACTATCAGTAAAAGAGGTCATTCAAAACTAGCTCTCCCCTGCCCCCCCAAAAGAAACTAGCTCTCTTGGATGCATTTAATATTGACACTATTATAAATCCCAATTATTTGTCCTGAGAGTAAATTGTTTTCTATATTATATTAATGCTCCAATTGCTGTGAAATGTAATTAACCTGCCTCTTTGCTTTTCTCCTGTTTGAAGTATCCAGTAGTATTAATCTATATTTTGATTCTGTGATTGGACAGCAAAGCACTTCCTTGGATCAGAGGAAGGATGTTGTCACAGTTGGTGCTCTTTTAAAAATAGCAAGATACATTTTTTTCCATAGTGTCAGTTCCATTGTACTAATGGAAACTAATTTTGTTTGCTTTGAAAACATTTAAGTGGACCTTTTTATACTACCACACATTTACATTAGCAGATTTCAGCTTCTTGGAGCTTATATTTTCATTACAAATATTTATATAATTAAGACTCATTCAACTTTTGTTATTAAACAAGTGAAGGGACTTATATTCATTATTTTATAAAATCATCATGACAACTTATTACCTAAGTGTACAATTTGCAAATGTGAAATTATTTGAGTACTCACTTTTTAAGTAATTTTGACATGAATGTCAACTCTTACAAGGTCACAGATTATGCCTGCATGCTATACAATTATTCTGCACTATTTTACCTGATCTTTAGCTGTTAGGTGCCACTGTGTCACTTTTGACTCATGTATAGCAGAGCAAACGACTTAGGCTAGCTTCACAATTGCCATCCTAGTCCGTTCCACTATTAAACAGTTCATGCCACCAAGAGTCTCCTCTCCTGGTTGGCCCTCTATTTAGCATGCTAACTTCTTTTAATGATTGATTCTTTTTTGAGATTTTGTGTCTGAAGCAAGCAAGGAAAAGCTCTGTAGTTATCCATAACGTTTTCATTGGCTAATTTTCAGAAGCAGAAATCCAGTTCTTTCTCCTTCTTCTGTTTTCCTCTGAATGCCCCACTGAAACCTATTCACCATGGGCGACCCTGCTGCCAGGTGCAATACATGTGAATGACAGTGTTTGCAGCATCACCAGAACATGCATGCAACCACAGTGAAGTGGACTGACAGGTGGGATCCATAGGTAGGCTCAATAAATATACGTCATCTGACTTTCTAGATGTTTCACTTAGTGCTGCATAACCACCGACAATCTTCTCAGTGAGCTTGCTCTACAGTTTCAAGAATGTTCACAGACTTAAATGCACTGTGTCATTTAACTATCTCTATGAATGGCAGACCTGCACCCGGATGAATTGACACAAAGTCTTCAAAAGTGAGCTTAAACACGACCACTGTGAGACTGGTGCGGGAGCGCGCAGGGTTGCATTCTGTTGTACATAGGGCTAATTTCAGTTGGAGTGGATTTGACTGTACCTAAGAAGAACAGCAATGCCCATGGCTCAAATAAAGGTCTGATACATTTTATATTAGCTCATTAGGGGGAAATTTATTTTCAGATAAATAAGATCATATTTATATCAAACACTTATCACACACCTTCAAAATCTGTTTCTTATGATAAGAGGACATTTTTGTGTCACATTCCAATTTAGTCCTAAAGGAAGTAACTGAACAGTTATTGCAGCATTCGTTTTTCATATGTACCCACAGAAGTTTATTACATGTTATTATGTTTTCTGACTAAAGTCCCTTTAGCTCGCTCTAAAGGAGCCTAGGTGGAGCTGTCGGGGGAGCAATAGGCTGTAAAGTGTAAGTTTCAAGATCACCGACCCACTTCACGGGACTCACATCCTCAGACACTCCCTGAAAGAGACACTCTGAGGTGAATCAACTTGATGGCAGTGGGTTTAGTTTGGGGTTTATTCCACCCTCAATGAGTCTAGAAATAGCAGAAAGGTCCTTTCTGGAGAATTATTGGTCCTGGCATCATTGTTCTAATTACAATCATTGGGTGATTTCACCTTTCCGGCTGATAAGAGTTTCCGTTTCTATGCTGAGTATTTAGGCTGCTTCTTATTTTTAACATTTTCAACATTTTCTTCCACACTTTAAACCCAATTATATTTTCCATTTTCATTTGCATAATATTCCACTGATGCCCTGTATTTCTAGCACAATGCAGGGCTGGTTCTATCTTTACTCTGCCCTGTCTTTCTCGATATCTCTATTTTTTTGCTGGTTTTCACAACATGGTGCCCTTCTTCCTCTATGTCTGCTTCCTGGCAGCCTGCCCCTCTGTCAAAATGGGTGGAACAGATACACAACTCCTTTGGCAATTTGTTTTTCCCCATTGCTCTTTTTGTGGACCCTAGCTATAGATCACATTCTACTCACTTGCGTTGTGCCCATTTTGTGGCCGTGGCTGGGGCTGAAATTTTTGAAGACCCATATCCACTTGGCAGAGCGAGTAGAACACTGCGCCACAGAGAAGGTGTGTTTTCTCGCTTTCTTCTTTTCTCCTTCTGCTCTCCTTTCGGGCCCACACTCTCGCTAGTAGGACCCTGGTAGTCAGCTGAGAAGGCTTCACAGCTTGTTTTGGAATGGAACAGCTGCACGAAGAACACAACCTGTGTCTTGCTAAATTAAACATGCCGTTATTGTGCCCTGGCGAAAGGAACGCCGGGGGCAGAGTCGGTAACTCCTTGGCTCCCTAATTGTGAGGTCAATTCAAACTCCCCGCTCATTCTACGGGAGTAAGATCAGACTGCCTACTTCTGTCAAGATTTACAATCTCAGAAATTATAAAGAGTTATTGGGAGAATCAACTTGCTAGCAGTAGGTTTGGACTTTATTATTATTATTAATTATAGATCAATTTGGTATTATGTTATAGATTATTCATCAGAATTATTCTGTGAAAGCCTTTTCCTTATGCAAAGTGAATGTGGGTTTAAACCACTGAACTTTAAGTTAGCAGCACAGTGTCTTATCCATCCACTTACTAGGCTCCCTTCTATAATGTAAGGTCCATGAGAATACAGGTACCATGGGTAGGACTATGTGAGCTCATTATTGGAAATCCTAACAATAATTTTAATATGATAATATATTATAATAAACCCTCATAATAATTTCTCAGGAAATATTTAAAATGTATGAGTTAATGAACCGTTATACTAAGAAACTGTAACGTTTTACCCATACATCATGAGGGCGGAAGGAGCCCTGGCGGAGCAGGAGGTGAAGATGATGAGCATTGGCTCCTAACTCACCAGTCGGCATTCCAGAGACAGATGAGGCAGTCTGCTTTCATGAAGATCGGCAGCCCAGAAATTCTGTGGAGCATTTCTATTTTATCTGATAGCGTCACGATGAGTCTGAATCTACTTGATGTCGTTGGGTTTGGGAATGAAGAGCGGGGAGATATAAAACAGGAAACCTGAGAAAGATTTAAAAAAACAGTCCCACGCTGCCATAAGCAAAAATGAGATCAACTGACTTTTTTAAGTGTCTTTAGTTTTGGCAAATATATTCCTCCAATAGGGACTTGTATTGTTTTTCCTACCAACAGAGTATAAGAAATGTAACCTTTCACCATGTCACTTTGAAAGGTTTTGCTTTTTGAGTACAAGGAACTCGGGCTTGCCCCGTGTCTGCTTTGTTTAAGTCAATTTAATAATTATAGTGTAAACGGTACCACAGGCACTTTCCTGTGGCAATTTCAGTCTTCTGATTTCCACTCTTTATTAAAGTTTTTCATCCCTTGTGATGAGGTCTGTAAAACTTTTGTCTTATGGAATTCTTTGAACTGTAGTTGAAATTGCTTTACAAATACTCATATCAGACATTTCTATCACTTTTTGCATTATCTGGTTTGGGAGTTTTGGTATAATTTCAATTTTCCTACTTATTTTTCTTCTAAAGTCTATATGAATTCAGTTCTTTTGAATTAAAAAACATGCTGTGTATATGTTATCCCTTTATAGAAAGGAGAATTTTTCAAACTATTCTTGGCATATGCAGAAGAAGGTAAGAGCTTGACTCTTAATAGAGAAGATAAAACACACCAACTTTTCTAATTTTGCATCTGATTTTTGAAAAGTTTTTGTCAATTGTGCTATTATATCTACTTCTAATTTTTTGAAGAGGCTAGTACATAAATGAACTGTGGCTACATGTTGAGACCAAGTAGTGTCAGATATTTGTTAAAATAATGTAGCTACACATTACACATTGTCCTTATCTTGCTTGACCAAAATATAAAGTTTAATAAGATGTTTGTCAATTATTACAGATAAATGATCTAAGATAAATAAAAATTGTTTTTAAGAAATTTACTGGCTTATTTTCTTAACTTTTAAATATTACCCTATTCTTAGAATAAATTTCTTAGCATAATTTTCTAGGATAAATGATTGCAAAGTGGCTTAATAGGAAGAGATTTAACTTTAGATTAATATATTCAAAAGATGAAAAACGCCAGCTTCAACACAGTAGTGGTGTGCTTTTGGGAAAATAACTTTATCTTCTTGTACTTCATTTTCTTCCTCATTTATAAATGGTAAGGTGTGCTCTGAGAGTTTAAAATAGGGAGATATAACTTAAATTAGAGGTATGCTTTTGGTATTTATAAAGTTCTTGATAATTTCCACAGTATTTTCTCATGCCACGTTTTTCAAAATAATTTTATTAGAACATAATCCATACCATTCAATAAGTCAGTCACCTGATATAGTGTTGATACAGTCACTCCATCATCATTTTCAAAACTTTTTTTTACATCTTGTACTCCTGGATATCTTTAGACCCCTCCTTGATCCCCATTACCTTCACTCTCTCCTGCCATACCACTGAGGAACTATTAATCCAGTCCTTGTCTCTATGGAATCATCCCACCTGGGTTTCATACACCAAAAATCATAGAAAGATGCCAAACAGAGAGTCAAGAGTATTTCCAACAATAACAAAATACAGCAGAAATTAGCCCAATCAAGCAATAAAATAAAACAAAAGCCCAGAAAATATTCAAAACCTGATCAAGCTCAAAGTGTACTCAGAAGGCGATCCAATGACAGTGTTTTATCTCTTCAAGTCAGATGGATCATTTAATCGACTCCAGCTGCCTAAGACTCTCTGACTGACAACCAGGTCATTCCCATCTCTTATTTAATCAAGAACTTTGGAGATGTAAAAAGTATACCTCTAAATTAAGTTATTCCATGTGTAGAATTGTCATCCATAGCCTTCTGCAAACTAGCTCCCACCCCCCATAATTTAAACTCTGATACCATTACCTCCTTCAGACTTGGATTATATATTTTCTACTCCTTCAATCACAGATGTTGGTGTATTTATTCCATGTGGACTTAGCTGACATCTCACTTAGATGGCAGTTTGTTTGAAAACAAGTATTTAAGACCCAAGTTATTGTTCTTCCTCATAGTCATGTACCAACCAATTTCTTCACCACACTTTGCATCCATATTTTCTATGTCTCACTCATGAGAGTGCTTAACAAGCAGGGCCATGTCGTAAGAACCAATTATTCATTCACTGGATCTAGGATTAAGTGCAATCCCAAAATCCATTCCTGAATCTCTGTTTACCACCTACCTCTGTTTACTACTTAACTTAGAGATATATTCGTTATTTTGTGGTAGAGAATCTTATCAATCATCTCCCTGGAGCATTAGATTGTTCTGTTTACAGAGTCATTAATTTAGCTCTGGTAATGTTTTTAAAACACAATTTAATAAGAGATATTAAACGAGTGTAGGATAATCTACAAATCCGAATACTTGGATTTTTGACTTTCACACATTAAGTCCTTATAAGACTGGACACCATTTACACAAATAATGGGGGCTAGTAGTAAAGCAAAGCTTCCAATAATTACCACTGACGATGTCAGACACAGGTCTGCTAAAATAATGCATTTCTTATTGAACCGACTAGGGCATTGAAGTACTAAGTACATGCCAGTCTGCCTCCTGACAGATCTATACTCTTGGTGTGGTTGTTCTCTCCTTCTTCACACTCTGTAATGTTGGCCTTAAGTCCTCAGGTTTCATGTGTACTTGAGGTAGAACTCAGTTCACCTACTACATTACATCACTCTGGTATGGCCTTTGGAGTAAGCTCTATACCTCACAGATGCAGAATTATGTTTCAATATTCTATGGCCCATGCCTGGTTCCCCAGGAGGTGTCCAGAAACTTGGACCAATGTATCCTATTAGGAGCCTAGTACCTGGCATACTACCACATGGAATCTGTCAAAATAGTCATTTTTCCCTGCTGGAGGTTGGTCTTCCCTCTTTTTTTACCAACAAAAAGGTCCTTGTTTCAGACATTAAAGACCAAAAGATCATAGTTTTGTGAATGAGGGAGAGTGTAGAGTGGGGACCCAAGACCCATCTGTGGGCAATTGGACACCCCTTACAGAAGGGTCTCAGGGAGGAGATGAGTCAGTCAGGGTGCAGTGAAGCAATAATGAAACATACCATTTTCCTCCAGTTCTTGAAGCCCCACCCCCCCTGCCCACTATCATGATCCCAATTCTACCATACAAATCTGGCTGGACTGGAGGATGTACACTGGTACAGATAGGAACTGGAAACACAGGGAATCCAGGACAAATGAACCCATCAGGACCAGTGGTGAGAGTGGCAATACTGGGAGGGTAGAGGGAAGGTGAGGTGGAAATGGGAAACCAATTACAAGAATCTACATATAACCTCCTCCCTAGGGGATGGACAACAGAAAAGTGGGTGAAGTGAGATGTTGAACAGTGTGAGATATGACAAAATCATAATTTATAAATTATCAAGGGTTCATGAGGGAGAGGCGAATGAAGAGGGAGGGGAAAAATGAGGAGCTGATAGCAGGGGCTCAAGGGTTCATCACTTATTTTTAGAGATGTGTAGTATTCCACTGTGTGTATATACCACAGGTTATTTATCCATTCCTCTACTTAAGGGAATTTGGGCAGTTTATAACTTCAGAGCATTTATCTGTTAATTATCTCTCTCTTAATTCTTTGGAGGCATATGCCCAGTAATGGTATTGCTGAATTGTATGGTATTTCTATTACCATTTGTCTTAGGAGTTGGCATATAGCTCTCCAGAGTGGTTTTAAACATTCACAGGCCCACCAGCCGTGTATGGAACTTCTAATCTTTCTACCACCTCTTCAGAATTTGGCATTCTTAGTTTTAGTTATATTTTAATTGGGATATGATTGTGAGTGTTAGATGGTATCTCATTGTCATTTTGACTTGCATTTCCTAGATGGCTAGTGAACAAGAGGATTTCCTCATGTGCTGATTAGCTCATTGAGGCGTCATCCTTTGTGGATTGTCTGTTCAGGTTCTTTAACTATGTTTTCAGAGAATTGTTTTTTTTTCTTGTTGTGGTCTTGCAGAATTCTGTAGACTTTAGTAATTAGTCCTTTGTCTATTATTCCACTAATAAATATCTTTTCCCAATCAGTGGATTCTTATTTTACTCTTTTGAGGAAATCATTTGACGTACACAAGTGTTTTATTTTGAAAAGGCTCCACTCATCTGTGTTGTCTTTCATTATGTGTATTTCCTTTGTTATGGCTGGTATTCTATGCATTCTCTACACTAGAACCTTTAGATTTGTTCCAACAAACAAATTGATGTCCTTGATAGCTCAGGGTTTTAAATTTAGGTCTCTGTTCCATTTTGAGTTTTTTTGTGTATAGCATAAAGTGTGGCTTTTGTTTCATTCTTCTGAAAATGATGTCCAGTTTTTCCTGGACCATTTGTTGAACAGGGCATCCCCTTCTCATTTAATGTTTATTGGGCCTTTGTGAAAGAAAAAAAAAAAACCTAAAAGAACAAAAACAAAAAAAAACCCAAACAGTTGTCTGTAGGCCGATGCTTTTATTTCTGACTGTTCTGTCCCTTTCCATTGGTCTATGTATCTCCCATTATACCAGAACCAGGCGGCTTTGACCATTGTCCCTGTGGAGTAGGTTTTAAGGTTAGGTAGTACAAGACACCCTATTTTGGGCTTTTTTGGAGAAGTTATTTCTTTATCGTGAGCCTCTTTCCTCTCAATATGAAGCTAGTAGTTAGCTTTTCCATTTTTTTTAAAGAATGGTGTGACTTGAATTGGAGTTACATTGAATTTTTAGATTGCTGTAAGTTATATTGATATCTTCACAATATTTAGTTTTCCTATCCTCAGACATGAGATATTCTTCCATTTATGTAGATCTCTTTTTGTCTATTGTATTAATGCTCCATAGTTTTCTTTGTACAGGTCTTTTGTTTCTTTGCTTACGTTTATTCTTAGGTAATGCAATACGTGTGAAGCTACTGTGAATGATACTGTTTGCTTGATGGCTTTTTGGAACCCATTTCACTGGTATACAGGAGTCCAATTGATTTCTGCTTGTTAATCTGG
The DNA here is from genome assembly GCF_000313985.2 of Echinops telfairi. Classification (NCBI taxonomy): domain Eukaryota; kingdom Metazoa; phylum Chordata; class Mammalia; order Afrosoricida; family Tenrecidae; genus Echinops; species Echinops telfairi. Next base: position 67,316,543 of record NW_022111372.1, read on the forward strand.
TATCCTGACACTTTACTAAATTCTTCAATTGTTTCCAACAATCTTATTGTGGAGACCTGGGGTTCTCTCTCTGTAAAATCATTTTATCTACAAATGGCTTGAGTTTCACTTCTTCTTTGCCAAAGTGCACAGACTCCTGTTGTGTTATGCTTCAGCTAGGATTTCCAACGTAATATTGAATAAGAGTGGGGGATAATTGACATCCTTGTTTTCATTTGGAATGTTTTAACTTTTCCCCATTGTATGTGATGTTGGTCTTTGTTGGCTTTTTTCCCCTTTAATATTACATTTATTATGTTGAGGAATTTTCTTCTATTCCTATTTTACTGATTTCTTTTATTAGGAATGGGTCTTGGATATTTTCAAATGCTTTTTCAACAATACTTGATACGATAATATGGTTCTTAGTCTATCTCATTTATGTGGCAGATTACATTAATCATTTTTTGAATGTTGAATAATCCTTGCATCCATGATGATAATCCCAGTTGGTCATGATGTATTGGGTTTTTTTTGTGTGTGCATTTGTGTTTTGTTAGATTCTGTTTGCCAGAATTTTATTGAGAATTTCTGTATCTATGTTCATGAGAGATATTGTTCTATAGTTTTATATTTTCTATTTTGGTATTAGGCTTGTGCTGCCTTCGTAGAATAGGTTTGGGTGTTTGCCATCCCTTTCTGTATTCTGAAATAGCTTGCATATCATTGGTGAAAGCTCTTTTCTGAATACTTGGTAGAATTCTCCTGTGGAGCCATCTGATCTTGGGCTTTTTGGGGAAGTTGGGAGTTTCTTGATGACCTTGTCTATTTTTTTGTGTGTGCTATTTTTAAATGTCACCTATTTACCACTCTATGTAGGGACTTATTCCCTCTGTTGGGTTGTGGATGAACACATAAAACCTAACTGTGTAAAGATGAGATAAGCATTTGTCTATTCATCACATAGACTCACAGCCTAGAGAAGGACACCACACATCATGCAGAGTCCCAGGGGGATTTTCTCAGGGACCCAGTGAACTACCAGAGTCTTTAGGAGGCAGGAGTTGTGGTATCAATGGAGGTGCCCACTCTTCTGGGCAAGTGTGCAACTGGCTTGTTTAAGTACTTTCACAGATTAGCAGGGGACTGAAGCCTGCTCTACAGGAATTGTTCCTGGTCTTCTTTCTAAGGAGAGTTTGATTTAGGAAACTTACATGCAGGAACAGGGTGTGATTTGTTGTTGAATCCGATGAGGCCCTCCTAAACTAATTAGATATTAATATAGCACATAATATTTGGTTTTGATTTTAAATTTACACCACAACACCATCTTGCATTTGTTTCTTACAATAAAACTGTGAAGTATGCAACACAAGTGATTTTTTCTAAAATGCTTTAAAATTATAGAAGGTTTTCTATATTGCAATAGTAAAAATGTAATAGGTTAACTAGAAACTCATGGCACTGATTCAACTCGAAATTTTAATGACCCTATAGAACAAGGGGAAGGAGCTTCCCTTGTGGGTTTTTGAGTGTAACTCCTTACTGGTGCAGGAAACCTCATTCTGGAACAGCTGATGGTTTCTGACTACTGGCCCTGTGGTGAACAGCCTGTGTGAGACCAAGTGGACTGTAGAAAAAATTCAATGCCACTCATATGTGGAAGAAATAACTTTGTATTAAGAAGTAATTACATATCAAGGAAACATCCCAACTCAGTCCAACTCAAGTTCATAAGTCCGATACTCATCCTTTAGTCCCTCTTCAGACTCTTGCAGTCACAAGTAATGATGCAGAATACAGAAATATCACAGGTTGGTGAGTGCATTCTTGTGGATCCGATGGTGGTGATAACATCTCCAGGGTTCTGGTTGGCAAAGAGAGAAGGGGAGGTTCTTAAGCCCCCTGCCACCTCACCCTCATGAGAATGCCACACCCACAAATTAGGCTGTGATATGATTGATAGGTTGAATACCACCCCTACACTTTTATATGTTTTCAAGTTGACATGTAATTATGTAACTACCTGGTCTCATGTACTTTGAACATGTTGTCAGGATAGATCAGTCCCTGGGGAAAGACATCTTGCTTGGTAAAGAAGACAAAGAGGAATTCTCTCAATAAGTTGGATTGACACAGTGGCTGCAACAATGGGTTCAAACATAGCAGCAACTGTGCAGATTACAAAGGATATGGCAGTGTACTGTTCTTTTATGCATTGGGTTGTTATAGGTCAGAACACACTAGTTGGCACCTAATAACAACAATATGTTCCTGCTGACCTTGGATCCACAGGATTCTGCACTCACCAGCTTGTGAACTTCCTCATTCCTGCCTTACTCTACTCCTTCATTTCCCTGAAGCTATATGTCAAGCTGGAGAGGGCTCTGGCTAGCATCTGACTCATGGACCCCAGTTGGACTGAGATGCGTGCCTTTCTTACCATAATTTTTTGCTAGTTATAGAGCTATTCCTTGTACATATTAGTGTCCATAGTTTTGCTTCCCTAGAAAACTCTGCCTAACAGAGATATGTTTTCAGGTCCAATGTCTTCTCTTTAGAAGTTTTTTAAATGGCAGGACAATTATCAGTATTGTATTGACAGGTTGCCTCTGGGACTCCAAAATAAGAATGAACTAAGAATGACAGTGATGTTTACATATGTTATTGTCAGGTGTCATCAAGTTGATGTCATCCTCTCCACCTTATGCACAAAAGAGTGAAACAGTGCCTGGTTCTGTACCATCCCTACAATTGTTCCTGTACTTGAACCCATTGTTGCATCTAGAAAATATCCCATGTGCTTGAAGACCTCCCTCTTTTTCACTGCCCTTCTGCTTTACCAAGCATGATGTTCTTCTTCAAAGCCTGGTCTGACTTTTCATCTCCTGTCTTTTAATCTCTTGACTGCTGCTTCCATGAGCATTAATTGTGGATCCAAGCAAGACAAATTCCTTGACCTCTTCAATATTTTCTCCATTTATCATGATTTTTCCTATTAGTACAGTTGTGAGGATTTGGATTTTTTTTTACATTGAGTTGTAAAACATACTGAAGACTGCAAACATTAATTTTCATCAGCAAGTGCTTAAGTCCTTCTCACTTTCAATAAGCAAGGTTGTGCCAACTGCATATTGCAAGTTGTTAAGAAACCTTCCTCTGATTCTGATGCTAAGTTTTGTTTCATACAATCCAGCTTCTTTTATGAATATATTGGGCAAGAAGATACAACTATTTTGCTTATCTTTCCTGATTTTATTTATTTATTTCTTTTTAATCATTTAATTAGGGGTTCATACAACTCATCACAATCCATACATACATCAATTGTGTAAAGTACATTTGTACATTCATTTCCCTCATAAAACTGTCAGTCTTTCAATTAGCAGCCAGGCAATTTCATGTTTTTTGCCATCTAAAAACACCGTTCACCTACTTCCTGTTTTTGTTTTTTTTCCAATTTTTTTATAAAATTTATTGATTTATTTATTTTTAAGCATTTTATTAGGGGCTCATACAACTGTTATCACAATCCATACACACATCAATTGTGTAAAGCGCATTTGTACAACATTCTCAAAACATTTTCTCTCCACTTAAACCCCCGGCATTAGGTCCTCATTTTTCCCCTCCCTCCCC
>NW_022111372.1:67321992-67334419 GCF_000313985.2 Echinops telfairi
GGTTCATCCACCCTGGATTCCCTGTATTTTCAGTTCCTATCTGTACCAGTGTACATCCTCTGGTCTAGCCAGACTTGCAAGGTCGAATTCAAGTCATGGTAGTGGGAGCGGGGAGGGAACATTTAGGAACTAGAGGAAAGTTGTATTTTTCATCATTGTTACATCGCACCCTGAGCATTCTCTTGTTCTGATCACACAATTGTTCACACAACTAATTTTACCCATGCACCTCTTCTGTTTCAGGCACATGCACAGAATGTACCCTACCCAGCTAGATCATCAAAGTTTTCTTCTAATGACAAAAGCAGTCAAGCATTCAAGAATAAGTGGCAGGAGTAATAGACATGTTTTGAATGAAGAGAAATGCTTCATTGCTTATGTTTTGCCCACACTTTATCAACAAAGTATCTGTTAAAAAAGGAGATGTTTATGAGATGCAGCAGTATTCTTTATTTATTCATTCAACATATGCTTCTTGTGCAAGATGGATAAACATAGTGGCCACAAAACTGGTCTCACACAGAAGAACATTTGGAAGGATGGCACAGAACCCGGCAGAATTATAATCTGTTGTCCATAGGGTTGCTATGAGGAGCAATGGACTCAATGGTATCTAAACACAATGCAACAATGTGGGAGTCAACAGAGATAACTGAAGTAGATGTAATATTTTTCATTTTATTTTCTGTTTTATCCTTCTCTCAAGATACAATGTTTTTTTCAAAGATAGTGTTGCTACACTGTAATATTGGTCCTATTATAATAGTTGCAGCACTGCATTATGTGTGTGCATATATATGCACATACATATATTCTACGTGTGCTTTGTGAAGTAGCAGGGTAGAGAAAAAAAAAGGAAGACTTATCAGAAGATGGATTGATACAATGGCTGCACTGATAGCCTCAAACATCAAAACCATTGTGAGATGGCACCAGTCCAGGCAGTGTTTCCTTCAGTTGTACTTGGCTTCACTAAGGGGGAACCAACTGAACCTAACACCAATCCATGTACTGAAATGTATTCAAGCCAGCTATGAACATGTAAAACCCCAAGCTTTATTTCTAGATGGGTTCATATTAGCTTCTATTACAGGATAACTGTGTGATCAGGGAATCATTTTCTCTTTGAATCTTAATTTCCTCACCTATACAATAAAGGAAAATGAAACTTATCTTGCAGTGGTGTTTAAGCTTCATAAAGGTTATCTATTGTTGTTGTTGTTCTGACTAATATCCACCTTCTGCACAATAGATGGAAACACTGCCTGTTCCTGTGCCACTTTCAAAATTGTCCAGATAGTTAAGCCCATTGTTGCAGCCACTTTGTCAATCCATCTTGTTTATAGTCTTCCTTTTTTTTCCTCCTGCTCTTTCTACTTTACCAAGAATGATGTCCATTTCTAGGGACTGGTCTCTCCATCCTTGCTTTTAAGATGCAGTTCGACTGTACTATTTCTAAGACAGATCTTTATTTTTTAAGTTTTCTTAGGCTTGCTTGAATCAGAATCGACTTGATTGCCATGAGCTTTTGATTGACAGGCTTTTGAAATTTTAACAGTTTATGGGGAGTAGTATTTATCTACATATTTTATAGATATTATAAATGTAAAATATACTTTGTGATTACTAAAAATAAAATAATAATTTAATTGTTCATATCCTGTCTGATATCAAGTTAATTATTTGTTAAAAACTGTTTATTATTTCATTCTTAAAGGTGTAAGCACACATTGCAGGGAAATTTTCCTTGGTTTAAAATAAGATTATTCTCCCATTTCCTTTCCATTGGGCAATATAACCTGAAAAACTTTCATATTTATAAGTATGAAATAATTTTCATAGCTGAGCTATGAAATCCTACATATGTAACCTTATTGCAATACTCCTCTCTTGAAAGGTAAAAAGTTTTCCTTTGAAAATATAAGCACTGCTGTAATAAATCATAATAAACATTTTTCATTTTATCAAAACAAAATCAAGTAACCAAAGCCTGTGGGTAGAATTCCTTAATGTGCTAAAGGTGATGCCCATAATATTAACAGCACCATATGTTCAGTAATGACCATTAGGGTTAATGATGTTGCTGAATTACAAAGTGTGGGGTTTTCCTAGATGAAATGATATATAACTGGATAGCTTAATCATTGCCTAGAGTGTGTTAATCAAATTCATGTACACTGTTTATAGAATTAATGACAGGATTAAGGCTTTTCATTCTTAAGGATATCATTAAATGTGGTTCTTTGGGATGAGTGTTGATGGATGATATTTGTTAATTGAGTTTATTTAAAGGTACATATGCATGAGTACATTAGATTGCTGATATATTAAATAACATAAATGCAATCAGTGTCAAAGATATAAATCCATTAATACATTTTTGTGTCTTGTTTTGTCTTTTAGTTTCAAAAACACCACACTTTAAATTCTTAGGACTTGTCAATATTGTTTGGATGGTATCTGTGGTACACATCCATGTAACAGACCTCTACTTGACAGTGATGAATGTATACTTGAGAAAGAGGAAACTGAATTTAGGATAGCAAAACAGCTACTCCTGGTCTCTACAAGTTACCATTCTTGGTATCTTGTACAACCAGGAGAAATCTCAGCAATTCCTACATCATTTTATTTAGGTATGATTGACAAATAATAAACTACCCATCAAAAATGTACATAATTTGATAAATTATTTATGTAATTCCTCAAAGTACACAATTCACACCCACACATCCACACATAAATTTTTATATGTATATATGACTTTAAAAAGTTTGTTGAAAAAGGTAATTCAAGTTTTTTTTCTGAGAACTTTTTCTATGAAACTATAAGACTGATAATTTCCTTTGTAAACCACTACTCAATTCACAACTAAATGCTCCTAAAACTTTTCTTAGGAAAGTGCATACCACTGTATGCTCTTTGGATAAGTGAGCAACAAATATTTTAAATAACTTGTTTAACAGTAGAGGCACTGGGTAACATGATTTAATATTCAACAGAACTCAAACCTTTAAACCCGCATTCTGAATTTCCCATTTCTTCCGTAACTATAATATTTAAATTATTTTATTACCTTTTTCCTTAATCCCAGAGTATAATAACTGCATACATGTCTAAAACAAAACTGGGGAAATTCTGCAATGGTAGTAGCGTGACAACAGTTCCCTGGAATTTATTCCAAACAAAAGCTTTTCATGTTTCCTGAGTTAATAGTTATGAACTGGATAAACCACCAACTGTTGACAGAATTCGTGAATATATTTGAAAACTGTTGTGCAATTTTCTCTTAAGTGATTAATGTTATCTTGGGAACAGTATTTGCACTGTGGCTGAGGACAACATAACGGAGATCTCTAGGGAAACCTTAAAGATTATGAATATTTAGGATCTAAAATCAACATTGTCCTCATGTGAATGGGACATACACCCATTAACTTGGAACCTGAGTGCGTGAGTGGATCCTTCTAGTTCTTGTAGATAGAAATATTCTGGATAATTGCAGAACAGGGATACTTTTCACTTGAACCTCAGCAGGAAACTGGCAGTCTGTCAGCTTTTCCATTTCAAGTACAGAATCCATTCTGACCTAGGCCAAGTTAACCAAGTAGCAAAGCTCCTAAAGAGGCTCAAGAACTAGAAAGGGGATTCCAATGACGTATAAGAGAACCTTACATGCAACTCTGTGGTAACCAAGTTGACAACTGGAGAAAAAAAGGATTTTTTTATAGCAAGAAAAATAAAAACAACCAATACATTAAAAACATCATTTTATTGGGGACTCATACAACTCTTATCACAATCCATACATACATCAATTAAAAAACAACCAAAATTTATACAAGCTGAAAAATCATAGATATCAGCAACAAAAAGGAAACAGCTAAGTGATTATTTACCATGGATAAATGACTTGGATATAATGATTTTAATCTAGAGTATTCATTTAGGTTCATGGAATAGAATGTTTAGACGAGCCTAGGGAGATGGGGTGGATGGGGCAGAGCTGGCTAATGTGTCTCTCTGCTGCACACAGAGTTGCTATTAGTTGGAGCCATCCAATGGTACTGAACACACAACAATAGAGAACATTTAAAAGGCTATTTTCCAATCAATTTTGAGAATTAAAAATTGTATCAATAGTTGAAAAAGATAATCCAAAAGTTGAAACTACAAAAGACTTTCATCTCTAAATAAAAAGCAAAATTTGTAATAAAATAATATCAAATGGCCTAAAAGGATGCCAAAGCAGAATACTGTATTTTAAAGGGGGCTTTAGGTAAAGAACAATCAAACTTATTTGTACAGTCTGAACTATGAAATAATAATAACATATTATTGACATAAAACTAGACAATTGATATCAATAGATATTGAACTATATTTGACAAAATTAAGCAGCTGTATTTCTTCACAACGAATCCTATTATTTAGTTTTCATATAGAAAAATAATCGGAATAAATTATGATATAGTCTCTTTTGCAAAACTAATTTCATAAATATATAGTATGCTTGCATTATATCATTGTAAGCATTTCATAGTGGGTTTGAGGTATTTTAATAAAGTGAATAAATATGTTTCTCAAATATTTTAAATTATTAAAAGACATAATGTGCAATTAATTTAATTATAATTCTAAATAAATACTCATTATAAAACTAAAGGTGTTTTGATTAAATTATGAAGTAGAAAGGCATATTATCAACATTAATCATTGTTAGAAAAATAATTTGGAAATTCGATTAAGCTTGGTATGGACGCTGGAAAATAGAGTATGAAATACGTTCTTTTTACTACTGTTTACAATTCTATAGAATTTAAGAAATTGCAATTAAAGATATTATTTTTAAAACATTGATTATAAAATGTTCGGGTCATAAGAATGGAGAGAAAAGATATAGCTGCAAATAAAGTTATTTTTATATTCTGCAATACTCACAAAATATAGTTAAGCCTACTGAGGAAACTATTAATTATAGCAAAAGTACACTGGAAAGTACTGAATAACATTAAGTTAAAAGAGACATGAGGTCTTAAAAATAAAGTGAATTCTAAATAAATGGAAAGAAGATTATATTTTCAGCTTGGAAATGTTTTTATAAAATGCGAATTTCTCCAAATAACACAGATTTAATGCAATTAATTTTAAAATACCACATGGACTTGTAATTAAATTGAAAGCTTTAAAAATTTATATGGACTATAAATGCAGGGATATAACAAAAGCAAAGGTAGAATATAAAAATATAATGCGAAGTTATAATATTCAAATCAATATTGTAACAGTATCACAAATAGACCAATACATCAGTGGAGAGGAATGTGTTCCAGTATTTTGGAGACAGAAAACATGTGATAAATTATTTGTTATATATTTTTGATGGTAATTTAATTCAGGGTGAGAAAAATATAGTGTGGTAAACTTTCCAAGTAGTCTAAAAATAAATTATACTGAGTCTTCAACTGTTAAACATAAAAGTCAATTCTCTGTGGAACAACCAAAAGCAAGCCCACAGACATTGATTGGCCAACTCAGAGTGATGCTGGAAACAAAATATGGATGCGGGCTTAAAAACAAAATGGAACAATGAAAATTCAAAAGAAAATATATGAGAACTCCTTAACCAAACCAAAACAAAACAAAAAAGGTTTTAAAAAATAATATGGTACAAATATACCAATAAAGACTAAGGACAAATGGTAGACTCTATTGAGAAACAAAATAAAAGCAATGAGAAAACAACAGTAAGTCTGAATAGTTGTAAGAAGAGGAAGTTACAGTTTTTCGGTTTCTGGTAATATATGATAGTACACAAAATTAATACTATATACTATATATATATATAATGTTATTTTTGCTGTTGTTAGGTGTCACTGAGCTGCGTGTGTCCCATAGCGATCCTTTGCACAGCAGAGAAAAACACTGCATGGTCCAAATCAGCCTCACAATTGTTCCTGTGCAGCCACCGTCTCACACCAGCTCATGGAGGGCCTCCTTTTGCTGCCTCTGCCCTACCAAGCATGGTGTCTTCTCCAGGGACTGATCGCTCCTGACAAGTGCAAGGACAAGTGTCCTTCTCCTGACTGATCGCTCCCGACTTTGGTATGCAAGATGAAAGCTTGTCAGCAACCTTGCTTCCAAAGAGCATTCTGACCACACTTCTTCCAAAGTTGATTAGCTTGTCCTTTGAGCAGTCCCCAGTATTTTCCATATTCTTCTCCAGGACCACACTTCAAATGCAGTGATCTTCTTCAGTCTGCCTTATTCAGTGTCCAACTTTCACATGCATATGAGGCCATTGAAAATGCCAGGGCTTGGGGCAGGAACACCTTAGTCCTCAAAGTAACATCTTTGCTTTTTAACACTCCAACAGGTGTTGGGCAGCAAATTTACCCACTGCAGGGGGTCTTTTGATCTCCTGACTACTGCTTCCAAGAGCATTGGTTGTGGATGTAAGCAAGACACCATCCTGGAAATTTCAATCATTTCTCATGGCGTTACCTAGTGATCCAGTTGTAAGAACTTTGGTATTCTTTACATTAAGTTGTGATCTAAACTGACCAGTGAAAACATTGATCTTAATCAGCAAGTACTTCATGTCCTCTCTTTCAGCAAGCACCGGTGTGTCATCTGCATCTCACAGGTTGTTGATAAGCCTTCTAATCCTGACGCCACAGTCTTCTTCAGATAGTCCAGCTTCCCTGATTATTTGCTCCGCATATACAGTGAATGAGTACAGTATGAGGATACAGTGCTGACACACATCTTTGCTTATTTTAAAACATTTTCCACTTATACAACTGTTCTCTTGATCCATGTACAAAAACTGCAAGAACACAATGAAGAGTTCTAGAAGTTCCATTCTTCTCAAGGTTATCCATAGTTTGCTGTGGGGGGAGGTCAGATGCTTACAGACATCCTCCCTGAAGGCAATCACTGCCAGACTGCTGTCTCACCCCACCACAGGGGTGGGCCTGCTCCCTCCTGCTGGGGACAATGGACTATTTCTCCCTGAAGCTTGCAACTATTAGCTTGGTTCCTATAGGCGGGGTTTACACCCTACTGCCAATAGTTCTTATGGAGACCCAGCTGCCATCCTGACTCTAGGATGGGCCCATCTTGCCACAAGTGTACCCCCAATCCCTCCTCTTTCTATTGCGTGGATCCCCCTAGATCACCCTCTTGCACTACTGTACTACCTATATATAGCACAACCCCTTCCTGTAACATATGTCCTCACTTGTAATTAGGTGGCTTGCATGTCCCCAGAGAAGATAAAAGCCTTGGTTAGCTCTCTCCATGTGGACCACCAAGCGGGGCTGAAGTGAGCATGCTACTATGAATTGTGTCTGACTCCATTTATTTTTATATTTCTCTTTTATCTCTCATGCTCTCTATAACTTTACTGTAATCTTTACTTATTATCGCTGTACAATTGTGCCTACCGTACCCGTAATGATGTGCTAGGGGCTGGTTTCCCCTGGCAGTTTGTCTTCTCTATTAACAGGTAGAAGAAGACATCTTGGAGGATTGCAAGGTGGTAATGATGAAAAGCAAGGAATCTGGAACGACTCTTGGCTATTTTCCCTGTGCTAGCAACAGGTAAGAAGTTCTGGTGCTGTGTATTACACATTGGGTTGTTAACAGTGGTCCAGATCCACCATTCACCCCCGGGGGGAAAAGATGAAACTTTCTGCTCCTTTCAGTATTTGATGTCTTGAAACCCTGGGGAGTCATCTGCTCTGTCCTCTGGAGCCACTTTGACATGGAATTGACTCCTAGGTAGGTTTTTGTTTGTTGTTTAGCAGTTAAGAAATGAAATCACATATTGAATTGGGGAAATTTGTGGCAAACATATTTTTATATTTTATTTTGTTGTATATTTTAAACATTTTTATTTACATGTAATTCATAAATCAAACAATTCAATAGTTCAGTCTTCAATGAAATTGTACAAGCACCACTGCAATGTTAGAACATTTTCTTTGTTTTTGTACTCATTGCTATTAGCTTCCCATTTTGTCTCAACTTCCCCTGCCATACCTGCATAATCCAGCTGCTGTCTCTGTTCTTTTACCTATCCTGAACTTTATATACCAGAAAACATTAAATAGCAACAACTAAAATAAAGCAAAACACAAAAACCTGAATCAACAGGATAGCAAAAAGTATTAAAAACTGGAAAAGAAATTAACTGGGTCATAGAGGAGATCAGATAATATGGAATTGAATTTTTACCTAACTGCATCTGCAAAAATCCACTTTCCAATACATTCTGCACAAGAGCAAGACTATTCACAATCCTCTTTAAAGTGTCAAAGAGAAATATGTCACTGGGACCATTAAAGTGTGCTTGACCCAAGACACTGACACATTGGGTAACCACAAGATCAGCACCTTTTTCGAAACCACCAGCCACTGCTCAGAGGGAGAATGATGGGGCTTCCTACTCCTGTAAAGAGTTATAGTCTCTGAAGCCCACAGAGGCATTCTAGCCTGTCCAATATGATTGGTATGAGATGAAGTCAACTCCATTGATGGCAGAGAGTTTGAATTTGATCCAAGTCATGAAATTTTCAATGGCTTTATATGCATATGAAATTTGGACAATGATTAAAGGAGGCCTGAGAAGAATTATCATAGCTGAATCTTGGACTGTCATAAAAAAACTATCTTGTAAAAAATACAGTCAATATTTTCCATAGAAGAAAGGATACGAGGCATCATCAGAACAAAAAAATCTTACCACAGTGAATGATGGGGGGAGTGCGGAGTGGAGACCCAAAGCCCATTAGTAGGCCACTGGAGATCCCCTTGCAGAGGGGTCTCGGGAGGAGACGAGCCAGTCAGGGTGCGATGTAGCAATGATGAAAAATATAACTTTCCTCTAGTCCCTAAATGTTTCCTCCCCTCTCCCACTATCGTGACATGAATTCTGCCTTGCAAGTCTGGCTAGACCAGAGGATGTACACTGGTACAGATAGGAACTGGAAATACAGGGAATCCAGGGCAGATGATCCCTTCAGGACCAGTGGTGTGAGCGGTGATACTGGGAGGGTAGAGGGAGAGTGGGTTGGAAAGGGGGAACCAAGTACAAGGAACTATATGTGACCTCCTCCCAGGGACAGACAACAGAAAAGTGGGTGAAGGGAGATGTTGGACAGGGCAAGATATGACAAAATAACAATTTATAAATTATCAAGGGCTCATGAGGGAGGGGGGAGCAGGGAGGGAGGGGAAAAATGAGGACCTAATGCCAGGGTAGTAAGTGGAGAGCAAATGATTTGAGAATGATGAGGGCAATGAATGTACAAATGCGCTTTACACAATTGATGCATGTATGGATTGTGATAAGAGTTGTATGAGCCCCTAATAAAATGATTAAGAAAAAGAAGAAGAAGAAGAAAGGATAAAGGCACTTGGTTTAAAGTTCTTTGGGCATGTTTTCAGGGCAAGTCCCTGGAGAAGGACTTGACACTTGCTAAAGCAGAAGGACAGTAAAAGAGAGGAAAGTCCGCGATGAGACAGACAGAGTTACTGCAAAAATGTTCTCAAACCTAACAACGAATATCAGGTTGACTTTGGACCTCACAATATTTGGCTCTATTTTCCATAGAGTTGCTTTGAGTCAGTACCAATTACACGGCATCTAACAACAGAGTAGATAGAATCACTTTTCACTCTAGTGGAGAAAATCGGGAGATGATTGGATCTCATGAGTTGAAATAGAGAGTTAAGTAAAAGGTGCAGTCAAATGCTCTTTAGCAGAAAGGATCATACAATTTTGCCTCACTTAATTTGGACGTTCAGCAGGAGGATTCAATCCTTGGAAAGAAAGACATCACGTTAAGTAAAGAAGAGGGTTAGAGAAAAAGAGGTAGACAATGAGATGGACTGGCCTACTGTCTGCAATACACAGACTGGAGCATAATTGTGAGGATGCTGTAGGAGTGGGCAACATAATGTTCTGTTAATAAATAAGGAGTCTGAGTCAGAAGGATCCAAAGGCACCTTACAATAACAAGAATTTCCTGAATGGCATGAGCAAGCAAAATATTGGCAATTTGAATCTATCAGGGGTGCCTCATAAAAAGACCTGGTGATCTATTTTTGAGAGGACACACCATTAAAAACTGCATGGAGCATTTCTGCTCTGATATGCATTAGGGTGGCCAATGGTCAGAATGACTGCCATGACAACTGTACTGCTATTTTTATTATTAGAAACCTATCCAAATGGGAAGGAGAAAGACAGGGCTTTCTACTCCCGGCAAGAGTCACAGTCTGGGAAGTTCACAAGGGCACTTCTACCCTGTCCTATAAGGTCACTGTGAGTTGGCATTGACTCTATGGCAGTGAGAGTGATTCAAGTGGGTAGATCAATTGAACAGTTCAGTAATAAATATGGAGTCCAGTAGAGAGGACTAAGTTGGATAAATAAATATAGGAAACATCAGTGGATAGCCAACTGTATTTAGAAATGTTGGGTTAGAGGAGAGAGCCCAAGAAAAACTAATAAATAATGAAAAAGGCCTATATGTTCTCACTCACTGTAGAAAGCACTTCTGAGCTTCTCAAACTTCAGACTTTTTAGTGTGTTGACTGTGGATGATTCACTATACAAAAGGAGAGTTCAGTTCAAGTGCATTAAAGTAGATATATTAATTTTCGACAAAGTCCATGTAGAGGAATACTCTATCTTCTGAATTAAGGACATGCTTCAGGGATGTAATTTCTTTACCTGCTCAACGTATTTCTATACTCATCTTATATCATTCTTAGTCTTTCTCCACAATTTATTTGTTACCTAGTGACTATAAAATGCCTGAATAAACTTAATATACTTATACTTCTTAGGATGGACATATTTCTATAAATGTCTTTTTTTTTCGGCTCAAAAAATGAGAGATTTGGAAAATTTTAGAGTTTTAGAGAGCATAAATATTTAATGAGAATGTTCTCAAAGATAGAAGGTGTATTGTTTTCTATGGGGATTTCTCAGCATGAGAAATGAAACATGCATTTCCCTGCTTCCACCGTTTTCAGAATAGCTGACATTCTTTAACAGGCATGAAAAATAAATGCCCCTCTTTCCCTCTGGATCTGAAGATCTCATAACCTCACAATTCTGTCAGAGTTAAATTTGTTGTTTTATTATCCCAACAGAAATTCATACCACAGAGTCTAGATAGAACTTTTTATTTAGAGATTTGAGCATTTTAAAACATAGCATTGTAATTGGAAACACGTTGGCTTTTTAGTCTTGGGGGAAAACTAAGCACTGGAAACATATTTCTAGTATTGAGCAGAGGTTGAGGTGAGATTTAAAATTTTCATCCTAGCAGGCTAAATGAGCAAAAGTTTTGAAGCACCTAAATTCTGAAAGTACAGCTCTCCTTGCTTGCCTCCACAATCATTACTTTTCTTTTAAATATATTAATAAAAAGGTGAACAATTGGCATGTAATAACTGCTTTGTAAAACTAGTGAGGATTTCAATTTGCCTTAACTCAGAAAACACTATTCATGCATGAAGATTACTTGCAGAGATAATGCTTCATCCAGAGAAAATATATTTTTTAGGAATCTTAAAATCTTAATGAACACATTTATATACTGAAATTATTCTTTGTTTTTCACCAAGAAAGATATCTGAAAGACTTCTACTAGGTATGGGATATACTTTTCTATCCTCAGTTGTAATATGTGTAAACAAATAATAAATTAATTATCTGAATCTCTATAAACTTTCCTTGAGAAACAGTAAAATCCCATCACACCAACTGCGAATTGTTTTATGGCAGACACATTTAGTATCTTTCTCAAAAAATAAAATAAAATAAAAACCTCCTGGATTTAATGACATTGAAAGAGTTCTTTTCTACTTTCCTAAAATAAATGTTGTTTCACTGTCAGTTATTGAAACTTCCGGGAAACAAGATTTTACCTTCATAAGTATTTCATGATTTTACTTTCATTTCTGACATTTTTAGGCAAATTGAGTTCTTTTTAGTGATGGCAAGGATATGATTCTATATCTTATGCACCAGAATTTTATGTCTGGCCATATTCTGACACGTTAAATTCACTTCATAACCCTTTGCCCCTCATTTAACTAAATTAAGATTAAAATTAACTGAATGCCAGCTTGTTAGAAAATACTTAGTTGATATTGTTATTGATGAATGCCATTAATTGTCTTTAATTTCAATTCAATATCATTTGAATATTTTGTCTATCTTTGGCCCGGATGATAAAACAGCTGAAGTAATGAAAAATGTCTATCTTACAAAATAAATACAAAAATAAATAATAAAAGGGGTGAAATGCCTTCCCCTCTAAAAATATAAAGGTAAACTTGATAATTTTGGAAATAAAAATATATATATTTTTTAACCGTTTTATTCGGGGCTCATACAACTCTT
>NW_022111372.1:67339804-67353241 GCF_000313985.2 Echinops telfairi
AGGCAAATGTTTTGAGAATGATGAGGGCAACAAATTTACATATGTGCTTGACACAATGGATGTGTATATGGATTATGATAAGGATTGTACAAGCCCCCAATCAAATGATTAAAAAAAAAATCACTGCCATCACATTGATGCCAACTTAAAGAGTTTGTTTCAATGTTGTTTATTATTTTAAAACCAGAATATTTTACTGGGGACTCTTACAGCTCTTATCAAAATCCATACATATATCCACTGTGTCAAGCACACCTATACATATGTTACCATCTTTTTCAAAACATTTTCCTTCTACTTGAGCCCTTGGTATTAGCTCCTCATTTGTTTACCTCCCTCCCCCACCTTCCCTCCCCCATGTCCCCTGGATAATTTATAAAATATTTTTTTCTTTATTCATGTCTTACACGACTGCTGTCTCCTTTCACCGCTATCCATTGCCTTATGAGGGGAGCCATAAGTCCGTTATTGTGATCGGTTCCCCCTTTCTCCTTCCACCCCTTCTCATACCCTCCTAGTATCGCTGTTCCCCTTATTGGTCTTGGGCGGTTTACCTGTTCTAGATTCCCTGTATCGTGAGCACTTTTCTGTACCTGTATACATGCTCTGGTCTAGCCAGATTTGTAAGGTAGAATTAGGGTCATGATTGTGGGGGGAGGGGGAAGAAGCATTAAAGAACGAAAAGAAGGTTGTGTGTTTCATCAGTGTGATACTGCACCCTGACTGGCTCATCTCTTCCTTGTGGCCCTTATGACAGGGGGTGTCCGATGTTCTTCACCAGACCATAATTAAAATATGATCATTCATCAATCTTTGTTCAATGTCCAACTTTCACATGCATATGAGGCAATTTAAAATACCAATGCTTGGGTCAGACACACCTTAGTCCGCAAAGTAACATTCTTGTTTTGTCAGAACTTTACAGATGCCTGTGTGTGTAAACAACTCCTTAAGTTGTTTATGCAATGTCATGCATCATTTCATCTCTTGACGTCCTTTCGTGAGCTTTGATCGTGGAGTTCAGGCTTGGTGTCAATCACTGAGGCCATATTTTTCCAACTACTGCTTCTTACTTTATTTTTTACTTTTTTATTCCAATCACCAATAATTATCAATGCATCTTGGTTACAAATTAGATAAGTTTCTGACTGAAGTAGGATTTTACTTCATTCTGACTAAAGTAGGATTCAATTTCTGACTGGAGTAGAATTTGTCAACTACATTAATGATTTATACAGAAATGTGAATAATAGTTGCATTGATTATATTTCCTTGCAGGGGAATAGATGTATTTTTATCACAGACAACACACTACTTTAAGATAGATCTTGAAATGTTATTTTGGTGATAAATGCAACACCTTTCCTTTTGAATGTTTCACACCCAGCATAGTTAACCTAATGGTTTTTTAATTCAAAATGGTCCATACTAATCCGTTTCAGCTCACTCCAGTAGTGAATATCTATTTTTATGGGTTCAATTTCATTTTTCACAGTTTCCGATTTCCTAGGTTCAAACTTCGTACATTCCCAGTTCTCATCATTAATTGAAGTTCGCAGCTATTTCTTCTCTGTTTGTGTCTTGTCTCATCATCAAATGAAGGTCTTGCAGGCCTTTACTCCAGCCATATCATATTATGGTCACTCTACTTAGAGAAGACAGCTTCACCTCAGTCATATTTTGAGTACCTTCTGACTTAAGGAAGGGCCTGGTGATGCAGTGGTCATACATTGGGTTGCTCACTGCAAGGTGGCAGTTCGAAACCAACACTTACTCTGAGTGAAAAAGACATATCTTTCTACTCGTTTAAAGAATTACATTTTTGGATAGTCTGAGGGGCTGCTCTACTCTGGGGACTAGGAGTTGGCATCCACTCCTGGTATTGAGTCTGACCTTAGGGGCTCTCTTTCTGACACTTCATCTGGTAATGTTCTTACTTCTCTTCATGAGGTTGTTAGTATCTGAAAAGTTTTAATTGTGAACATAAGGTTTTCAGTGGCCAATTCATCAGAGATGGACAGCCTATTCCATTTTCTTAGTCAGTTCTTACTCTGAAAGCTCTGTTGAAGCTTGTACCCTTCAGGTGATTCCGCTGGCATTTGAAATAGCCAGTGACAGCTTCCAACATCACAGCAACACACAACCATTCTAGTATGACAAACCCACAGACAAGTGGTGGAATTTCCTTATCTAAGCCGGTAAACATTCTCACTTTTAAACCTTGGCTTGACTGTATGACAACAAATGTGGTGCTAGTAGACATGTAGATTTAAAAGAAAACGACCATGCAATACTTATTAATTTACCAGTATTGAAATAAATACAAAAATCACATAGTCAGCCATTTCTTTTCTCCCTATTATTGCCATCAGACATATAATTATTTTCGTTCACAATTAACCTCTAAGAAAGCTACTAAAAAGAACTCTCTTTTTGAACTTCAGTACTAATTATAAATTTGGCAGACTTCATACACTGTTAAATGTCAAAATATTTAGAAACCTGTGGCAAAGGAACTTCATAGTCCAAACATTAGAACTACAAAGATGCTTGTGATAGGTGGGTGATGGGATCGCTTCTGCAAGAGAGGAGACTTGTGGTTAAATTGTTTTGACCTTCCCTGGACCGATCTGGTACACTATATTGTGGACATCAGACATTTTTTCTGTTCTCCATGGTTCCAACCACTATCAATATTTACATGTGAATTTCTTTTTCCTTATATGGCTGTGAAGTTTCCTAATATGGCTGTTCTATCCATGTCTCTATATCTCCAACAATATTATTGGGTGGGGCTATGTAACTAGAGCTACAAGTTGTAGGTCAGTTTACCATATGGTCAGTTTACCATATGGTGGTGGCTTGTGTGTTGCTGTGATGTTGGCAGCCATGTCACTGGTATTACAATTGCCAGGAGCTTCCATACTAAGGACAGACAGTGAAGGGCTCGGCATCTTACTTTGAAACAACGAGCCACTGAAAACTCTATGCATAGTTGAAAATATTGTCAGATACTGAAGTCCTCATGAACGGATGTAGAACATTGTTGGATATAGTGCCAGAGGTTGGGTCCCTTGGTACCAGGCACTCGAATTGTGATTAAGGAGGAGCTGATTTCTTGGAGTGGAGTGGATAGTGTTATATCTATCTTCTTTCAAGGAACTCCAATCAATGAGGCTGTTATTCAAATTTATGCAGCAACCACAAAAGTTAGTGATGAAGAAAATGAAGAACTCTACCAATGACTTCAATGAGAAATTGACCAAATATGCAATTAAAACACACTGATAATTATTAGCAATTTTAATGCAAATGTTGGAAACAAAGTAGAAAGAATAGTGGTGGGAAAATTATGGGCTTGGTGATAAAAATGAAGCTGGAAATCTCATGCTAGAACTTTATAAGACCAATAATTTGTTCATAACAAATACCTTTTCCATAAAGAAAAGCAACTATACACATGGACTTCTCTAGATGGAATATATAGAAATCAAATTGACTACATCTGTGGGCCGTGATGATGGACAATATCAATATAAGCAGATAAAGCCAGGCCACAGCATACTGTTGAAAAAAATTCAAGTCCAAGAGAGTCCAAATATGACCTTGAGTCTAATTCATCTGCATTTCAAAAGCATCTCAAGAACAGGTGTGACACAGTGAACACTGATGACAAGACTCAATGAGCTGCGGGATACATCAAGAACATCCTTCATGAAGAAAGCAAAGGCCATTAAAAAGACAGGAAAGAAAGAAAAATAATCAAACTGAATGTCAGAAGAGATGCTGAAACTTGCTGTTAATCATAGAGTAGCTAAAGCAAATGGAAGAAATTATGAAGTCAAATGAGCTGAATACAAAATATCAAAGGGCTGCTTGAGAAGACAAAGCCAATATTATGATGAAATGTACAAATATCTAGAATATGAAAACCAAATGGAATAACAGGATTAGCATATTTTGAACTGACAGAATTAAAGAAAAAAAAATCAAGCCTGACTTTACAATATTGAAAGGTTCTATGTGAAAAATATTAAATGATGCAGGAAACATCCAATGAAGATTGCAAGAATACACAAAGTCATTGTACCAAAATGAAGTAGGTGACATTACACTGGCCAAGAGATAACATATGAACAAAACCAATGGTGCTGAAGGAAGAAGTTTAAGCTAAAATGAAAGTATTAACCAAGAACATGGCTTTAAGAATTGATGAAATATCATTTGAAATATTTCAACAAGCTTATGAATGACTCGCTGGAAACATTGATCTATGCCAAGAAATTTGGAAGAGAGCTATTTGGCAACTTACTACAGGAGATGCATATTTGTATGCATTTCAAAGAAATGTGATCCAACGGAATGCTCATATTATAGAACAATATCATTGATATCACAAGCAAAGGTTTTGAAGATCTTATAACAAAGGTTGTAGCAGCACATTTACAGGGAGCTTCCAGAGGTTCAGGCCAGTTTCAGTAGGCCAGGATCAATGCTTCTTCACTGAAAGCAGAGAATACCAGAGCGATGTTTACTTGAGTTTATCTAACTATGCCAAGGCATTCAATTGTGTGAACCACATTAAACTATGGATAGCATTTGAAAAGAATGATAATCCCAGAACATTTCATTGTGCTGCTGCAGCTCTTATACATGGATCAGGAGGTAGTTGTGTGAACAGAACTGTGGAATATTGCACAGTGTGAATTCAGGAAAGATGTACGTCATTGTTGTATCCTCTCACCATAATTGTTCAATCTGTATGCTGTACAAATAATCAGGGAAACTGGATTTTATGAAGAAGAACGTAGCATCAGGATTGGGTAAAAGGTTAATAACACTTGATGTTGATATACAGATAATACAACCTTGCTTGCTGCAAATGAGAAGGACTTGAATCACTTGCTGATGAAGGTCAATGATTGCAGATTTCAACATGGATTGCAATGATTACAGCTCTATGTAAAGAAGACACAATACATTACAAGTGGCCAATTTAAAACAACATGGCAAATTGAGAAATGTTTGAAGTTATCAGGGACTTTGCCTTGCTTGGATCTACAATCGATGCTCATGGAAGCAGTAGTCAAGAGATCAAACAATGAGTGCCTTAGTTAAATCTGCTATACAAGAACTCTTTCAAGTGTTGAGAAGTCAGGAAGTTACTTTGAGGACTAAGGTGTGCCTGACCCAAGCCATGGTATTTTCAATTGCCTCATATTCATTTGAAAGTTGGACATTGAATAAAGAAGATTGAAGAAAAATCAATGCATTCAAACTGTGGTCCTGGAGAGGAATATTGAAAATACTGTGGACTGCTAAAAGGACAAAGATATGTATTTTGGAAGAAGGGTGACCAGAGTGTTCATTGGAAGTAAGTATGGCAAGACACCATCTCATATACTTTGGATATATTGTCAGGAAAGATAAGCCACTGGTAAAGGATGTTATTTTTGCTAATGTGGAGGGCAGTGAGATAGTTAAGGTTTATTTTGCCAACCTGGCCTATGAACTCATGTGGGGTTCATTGAAGGGCGGAGGGATAAATGGCTCTGTGGGCCTTGCCTTTGTAGTTCTCTGGTCTCTTGCTCTCTGATGGTCGGACTAGGATGTAGCTGCCTTAGCTGCTTCCCTGCTTCAGCTGCCAAGGCTCACTTCTTGCAAGGCATGCCTGAGGAGAAGCCATATGGACCTACCCATATGCAGCCCTGGGTGCTGGAGCAGCTGCGTGGAGACCCCGCCAGTGCTGATATGCTTACACATTCCCTGATTCAGCTTTCCTCCTGCAGTCGGCATCGTTGCATGTATTTTGTAAGATGGTGGACTTTGTGGATTGGTGTCAGACAAATGAGCTAATGTTGGACTTGTGGGCTTGAGCAGCACTGGGTTGAGATATTTTCTTGATGTGCACTTACCCTTTATATAAAACTCTCCATTATACAGATGAGTTTCTGTGGATTTGTTTCTCTAATGTACCCAGACGAACACAGTCCTCAAGCAGATGGGTTGACAAGTTGCCTGCAGCAATGGGCTCAGGCAAATGAACAATTGTGCTGATCATGGAGGACTTTGCAGGGTTCTATTCCATGGCGTGTAGGCTCTCGATGTTAGAACAGCAAAACAACAATGTGTAAAGAAAGTGTGTGAAACACTAATAGAGGGGGTTGTAGAGTTTTATTTGACTTTTCTCCATGTACAAGGAGCAGAGGGAAAATTCACAGGGCTATCAAGGAAGAAGAGTCACTAGCATATAATGTTTGAGATCTCTGACTAAGTGACAGAGGCTAAGGGGAAAGGCAATGGAGACTCTGGGACAAAGCAAAGTAGCCCTGCCAAGACAATGAGATTATGACATCAAGACTCATGTGGGATTCCTGGTCCAAGGAGGCAAAGGCTAAGGGACCATGTGCCTGATAGGCTGAGGACTAGAGAGAAATTTGGCTGCAGTGACTAACAGACACTGCTATGGATCAATGACTATATCCTTAATGTTTTCTGAACCTGGCTTATGGTAACCAGTTAACTTCCCTAATAATCCTTGCTAGTTGTGAATATTGTCCGTGGGTTCTGTGTGGCCAGCACAACAAATTATTGAACTCAGCAGAGGAGAGTGACATTAGAGGAAGTGCTGGTATCAGCACAGGTAAAGTAAGGTGGAAGGTTGAGGCATGTCTAGCCTCTACCTCATGGCAATTGGCCTTAGGCTGATGTGGACATGGATTCTCCTTTTTCCTTGGGTAGCTCAAAGTTGTCAGATGTGGCCTCTGTGCAATTTGTTCAATTCCATACAACCTGGACAAATGATGGAATAATATCTCAGATAAACAACTTACTCTTACAAATTGCTGAGTTGCATATATTTTACATATAGCTTTTGAATTGATTTAAATAGCATCTATGGTAATTACATAATCTGGTGCCAATTTGAGACTATTGAAAGTGAAGGGGTGGAGTAAGCCTGTCAATCAGGTCGCAGCTTGATGACCTCTTTGGGGATGCTTGGAAGGTAAATAACTTGCTGGGAGCAGGAGACACACACTCTCTGTTAGACATTCCTGGCAAGCCACATGAAGTTACACTGATGAAGTCAGAGCTCTGGAGCTGGAGGAGCCACATGGAGACCCACGCCAGCACTGAGAGGCTTCCACCATCCACTGACCTATGATATTCCTGCATTCGGCATTATTACATGGCTGCATAAGTCTAAAGAGGAATTTATGAACTAGTTTGGAGATACGGGTTATATTTGACTTATGAACTTGATCTGGATTGGGCTGGGATGTTTCTCACTATACAATTGCTCTTTTATATAAAGCTCTTTCTTATACACATATCAGTGTCTAAGAACTTGTTTCTCTGTTCAACCCCAACACAACATCTTATTTGTTTCCAAAGAAAATCTTATTTTATCTAGTTATATTTTAAGATCCAAAGATTATATTTTTGCTTCAAAATATGAATGACACTAATTACCAAATTATTCACTTGTTTTCTTGATTGCTTTGTAGTAAAATATAGTGTAGTTTATTTTCCTATTTAATCATCCAGTTTTTAATCATCCATCCAGGGAACAGTTGTCTTCTGTGTAAATTTTCTCTGCAAAGGATTTATAATATGAACTTTATTAAACATGTAAAACAGTACTAAAATTTTATCATGAAAGAGTATTTGTGTGTGTGTGAATTGGGTAAAGGTTTGCAGAGCTAATACATTAAACAACTCACACACAGTTTGTGTCATGTCATTGATTACAACTCCATGTGGGGATTGCGTCACTTATTCATCTGTTTCTTGTTTTCATTATTCCTTTTTCAGTTCTTTCCTGATTTCTAAATAGTGTCCTTTGTGAAATGCTGCATCTTTGATCTAAAAATTTTTATTATTGTACTCAAATGGTTGAGTGCACACCTCCCTAGCATTATTGTTCCCCTGATAGACCTGTGGATTGTTCGGCTGAAAACAGAGCCACGGCGTGAATTCAGTTCTAGGTTGGAAGAGTGACCAAGTAGTTCATAGCAATAGGGAATTCTAGCCTAAAGTAGGCTTTGTCTTTTTTTAATGATTTGAATTTTATTTAAACTTTTCATCCCACTGCGTCCTGGACCTTGTAGTGGTGCCTAGCAGAGTGACAAGTAGTGGTAGCTGGGCAGCATTTAGTTTGGGCCTTAGGCTCTGGAGGCTGAGATCGGTATGGCCCATTCATTTATTGGATTGTTCTCACACCTCTTTTACTTCTTTCACTCTTTTTAGTTCTGACTGGGTAGAAACAATAGTTGCACTATATACGACTGCTGAGGAACTTTTAAGATCCCAATTTCTCTTCACAAAAGTAAAGGGTAGAACATTGCTTTTTGGGGACTATGCTATGTCAAATGATTTTCACTTTCCCTGAGACTGCAGCCTTGAGCTCCAGGTTCAGTGACTCCTTCTAGTCAGGGATTTGGTAATGTCTATGAATTTAAAACACTTCACCCCTGTATGTTCCATTATATTCATGAATATAGTTTCAGAAATGTAGGAGTATCCTCTGTTCAACATAACATACATCTTTTTTCCCATGATGATAATCTAGTCTCCTTTCCTTGTCAGTTCACATTTTAAGTAATTGCAAGATTGTGTGTCTACTTTTATCTAACTTTGTTGTCTTTAACTTTTGTACTCCTCCAAATATCTTCCTTGGTCTCTATCCTTTTTTGCTAACTTGCTTCTGACAATATATTGTCTTTCTCTTCACCTGAAGTAGTTGTGTTCACCTCTAGTTAGTGATTTATCCTTCCTTCTTAATCCACCCTGGTTAATCATTCAGATTTTTTCTTTTTGTTTAAAAACCTTTTCTTGATCCACACTGTAGGCTAAAATTCTTGATCTTTATCAGCAAGTGCTTCAATTCCTTCTCCAGGTTTTGTTGTCTGCATATTACAGGTTTAGAATGAGCCTTCCTCCAATCCTGATACTGTATGCATCTTTATATAATCCACATCCATCTTTATATAATCCAGCCTCTCAGGGTATTTGCTCAGAATTCAGATGGGACAAATATGGCAAGAGGATACATTTCTGATGCTAAGCCACTTTCTAATATTAAATCAGTCAAGATTATCAGTTAATGAATTTTTGAAAGTTTCCTGTAAGTGTACCACTACAGTTGATGTTGAATGATCTTCAGAAATATTTAATTGCTATGTAAATAATATTGTTAGATAATCTTTGAGTTTTTGTAGGGTCACCTTTCTTTGCAATGGCTACAAATATAGCTTTTTTATTATTGGTCGGTGAGGTAGCTGATTGCAAATTTCTTCGTATAGATGCGTGAGTGCTTCCAGTGCCTCATCATCGTAACTCTTTCAAGTGGTGTTTTGTCAATTCTCAGAGTCTTATTTTTGGCTAGTGTCTTCATGACAGCTTAGACTCATTCCTTTGATGGCATTGGTCCTTCATCGTATGCTACATCCTGAAATGAAAGAATGTCAATTCGTTCTTTTTTGGCGTAGTGACTATTTGTATTCCTTCCATCGTCTTTTGATGCTTCTACATTGTTCAATATTTTGCTGATAGAATCTTTATTATTTCAACTTGAGCCTTCAATGTTTTCATGAGTCCTTTCAGCGGAACATGTTCTTCCTTTTTAGTTTTCTAACTTTAGGTCTTTCCAGATTTCGTTATAACAATTTGCGTTGTCTTCTTGAACTTTCCTTTTAAATGTTCAGTTTAGTCTTCTTCAACAGTCCTTTGAAATGTCCAGTTCAGTTGATATGAGCAATCCACTTTATCATTTCTTCCAATTTTCTTTAGCTTCTCTACCATCAAGAGCAAGTTTGTACATCAATCTTTTCTCCCTCCCCCCATCTCTTTAAAGAGCTTTGTTTTCTTCATGTATGAAGCTCTTGATGTCATCCCACAGTTCATCAAGTCTTTTTTCTTTCCATAACCCTAACTCTAGTTCATAAAGTCTTTTGTCATTAATGTACAATATATCAAATCTGTTTTTTGAGATGTCCTTGAAATTCATTTGGGATATATTCAGTGTTTATTTTGGCTCTTATGGACTTATATTCAACTTGAATTTTAACTTAGAAATGGCAATTCTTAGTCAACTCCTAACCAAATTTTGGTTGCTGACATTGAGCTTCTCTATGATCTCTTCCTAAGGATGTAGTCAATTTGATTTCTGTGTATTACATCTATAGGAGGTCACATGTATAGCTATCATTTTTGTTTTCAAAGAGATATTTGTGATGAAGTTTTTGGTCTTGTAAAGTTCTGTGATACACTCTCCAGTTTCATTTCTATCACCAAGCCAATGTGTTCCAAGGACTGTCCTTCCTCCTTGCTTCCAATTTTTGCAGTCCAATCACCAATAATTATAAATGCATCTTGATTGCATGTTTGATAAATTTCACACTTATGAAGTTGATAGAATTCTTCTATTTCCTCATCTCTAGCTTTAGTGGTTGGTGTATAAATTCAACTGGCCTTTCCTCTTGAATTTATCACTCTTGCCATAGTAACCATATGATTATCTGATTCAAAATTGCTGATAGCAGTTTACATATGTTGCCTAAAACCAAGGAGACTAATATTTACGAAGTCCATTTCATTTCTGTTGACTTCCAACTTTTCAAGATTCATACTTTGTACAATTTTTAATAGATGTTTGCAACTGTACCTTGTCATTTTGAGTAGTCCCCCATCAACCCCATCAGTACTGCCCCATCCAAAAGTCCCCAGTGCTTTACTACACCCATGTTTTTATGCCGTGCTCTACTTTGAGAAGGCAATCCTTGCTCAGGTGTATTTTGCGTCCTTTCATACTGCAAACCTTTGAGGTCGGCATTTTGAAGCCACCAGCGGCTCTGCAGGAGAAAGAGGCAGCCTTTCTCCATAAAGAGTAAGAGTCTCAGAACCCCAGGGGAACCCTTTATGTCCTGTACGGCTCACAATGAGTTGGAGTCAGTGAGATTAAAACCCAAGTGTCTCCTCTCCTGGCTATATATCTGACAATGCTCTGCTGCTATTCTTGAGGTCTTTCAGTGTCCAACAATATTATGTTGCCATTCATAAGGTTTTCAGTGATTAATTCCTCAGAATTAGTGCGTTTCTTCTCAGTAGTCTCTTTTTAGCCTGGAAGATCTGCTAAAAGCTGTTCACTTTTGGTGACCCTGCTGATGTTTCCAAGGTGGGTAACACTGCTTTCTGAAACATGGGAACCCACAAGCCTCCATAGTAAGACACATGGAGAGACACATTATTTGCTACGCACATGCTTTTCTCTCGCTCTTGTAGGCCTCTTTGTGTTGTTCTTAATTCTTTTATTATTTGCAGTTTAGTTATCCTCCTCTAGTCTTAAAGATTTATAGTAGTCATGAGTTAGTTTTAATCTCAGATCCACCGTCTATCAATATACGATATATGGAAAATTGTTAATTTTCTGTGACTCACTTTTGAAAAGTTTCACATTGTGAGTCTTTCCAAAATGGGTTTAATATGTATTACTTTACTCGTGTTATTGTTGTGAGGATTAAATAGGTAATTAGTGTTACAATCCTTAATGTAAAACCTGGCAGACAGTAATTACTCAGAACTAATATGTTATTTAATTATAAAATAGTCTTGTACGTGTTTTCTGAAGTTAAGAGGTTCAGAAATGACTAAGTGATGAGGAAATTTTCTCATTTCTAACAGAGAATTAAACTTGAAAGTAGAGTACACTTCCATTAATTGAATTTCTAGAAAGGATTTTGGGGAGATCATGAGCTTCCTAGATTTCTCCACAGTCACATCCCCCATTCATCAGAAATCTGGGTAAGTTGGTGTTGTCAGAATTGGAAGGAAATATGAGAGGATCCAGGCACATGCCTTCTAAGCTTTGTCTATTTATGAATCTCTATAATTTAGAGAATTATTTTCTAACAAATACATGTATTTTATCGGAAAT
The DNA here is from genome assembly GCF_000313985.2 of Echinops telfairi. Taxonomy (NCBI): domain Eukaryota; kingdom Metazoa; phylum Chordata; class Mammalia; order Afrosoricida; family Tenrecidae; genus Echinops; species Echinops telfairi. The sequence goes on from NW_022111372.1 coordinate 67,351,740, forward strand.
ATTAAAAAGATTAAAATTAAGATAGTTGTGAAATGGAATATAAAAAACCTAACCTCTCAAGTTGGTGATAAAGTTCTTTTACCTAATCCTATATTTACTTTTGTTTTCATATTCTTAACAACTTTGAGTTGAGCAGAACAAGAAAGTCCTGAGGGAATATCAAAAGTAGACTTTGGAGCCAGGGCGTGGCACCCCATCAGACCCAACCAGAAAACACTCCTAAAGGTAAACAAACAGACCTTGAACTATTTACAGACTTTTCTTTCTTTCTTTTCTTTTTGATTTTGTACATCATTGGCTTTTGTTGTTGTTGTTGCTGTCATTGCTTTGTTTTTCTGTATCACTTTGTTTGGTGCTGTCGAGTTTTTATGTGCATATTATTATCTCTGCAGGGCTAGCTAGATAATGTGGAGAAGAAAACAACAGGACCCATGGTCCAGGGGACATGTGAGAGGAGGCAGGTGGGAGAAAGGAAGTGGTGTTAACCAACTCAGGGACAAAGGAACAATGAGTGATTCAAAACCAGTGGCAAGGAGGGGGTGGGAGGCCTGGTAGGGAGTGTTCAAGGGCAATGTAACCAGAGGAATTACTGAAACCCAAATGAAGGCTGAGCATGATAGTGGGACAAGAGGAAACTCAAAGGAAATAGAGGAAAGAACTAGGAGGCGAAGGGCATACATAGAGGCCTAAATACAGGCATGTACATATATAAATATATTTATATATGATAATGGAGAAATAGATCTATGTGCATATATTTATAGGTTTAGTATTAAGATAGCAGATGAACATTGGGGTTCCACTCAAGTATTCCCTCGATACAATAACACTTTGCTTGATTAAATGGACATTCCATGATACCCACCTTCCCGATACAATCGTTGAAGACAAATGTGTGCATAAGCAAATATGGTGAAGAAAGCTGATGGTGCCCGGCCATCAAAAGATATAGCACCTGGGATCTTAAAGGCTTGAAGGTAAATAAGCGGCCATGTAGCTAAGAAGCAACAAAGCCCATATGGAAGAAGTACACCAGCCTGTGTGATTATGAGGTGCTGAAGGGATCAGGTAGCAGACACCAAAGAACAAAATATCATCATTGTATGCTCACCTTCTCCATACAAACACTGAAGACAAATGTGAACATATGCAAGTGTGGTGAAGAAGGCTGATAGAGTCTGGCTATTAAAAAATATAGCATCTGGGGTCTTAAAGGCTTGAAGGTAAATAAGTGGACATCTAGCCTAGAAGCAACAAAACCCACATGGAGGAAGCACACCACCCTGTGTGATCACAAGGTGTCGAAGGGTACAGGTATCAAGCACCAAAGAACAAAAAATCATTTCATCGTGCATGAGGGGGAATGAGGGGTGGAGACCCAGGGCCCATCTGTAGGCAACTGGACATCCTTTTGCAGAAGAGTAGCGGGGAGGCTGTGACTCACTCAGGGTGCAGAGTAGCATCTATGAAACACACAACGTTCCTCTAGTTCTTAAATGCTT
>NW_022111372.1:67353644-67369951 GCF_000313985.2 Echinops telfairi
TTGACACAATGGATTTGTATACGGAATACGATCAGAGTTGTATGAGCCCCCGATAAGATGATTTAAGTAATAAAATAATTTTGAGTTAATGCTTAAATTCAATACATTTCACATAAATATGTTTTTTTGGCTACTTCTAATAACAGTAGATCTAGTTTACTTTTGTAAAGTTATGTGTTGTTTCCAGGTCTAATACACAGAATGATATTGAAGTAGGTGCTTACACAAATCCAAGTCATTATGCTCGACAAACATATGAGTGATTATCATGAAATGAAAATGGGCCTTTAGAGACCAACAGGGAGCACAAGAGTGAAACTGTGGCGTGGTCTTTTTTCATTCTTCTTGAAGTCACTTTGCAAAATGATTCACATATTCCAATCTTTAAGAAATATAGTTTCAGATATTCAAAAAGATACTTTTAAAATTTTCTGTTATTTTTTATTTATTTTGTTTTAGATTTGTTTCTGCTTTTTAATATCCCTCAAAGGTGTCAAGGCAGGAGGAACAGGAAAGAAGCGAGAGCGAAGTGAAGTGGGAGCCGCAGGGAGGCAGTGGGATTAAGCACTGTATCGTAGAAGAGCTTGCAACTGATGTCAGGAAACCCAAGGCCATTTTAGTTAAAAATTTAAAAAGTGAACAAATATGTGCACATGGACATTAAATAGACATTAGCCTCCGGCGAACCTCCTTTGATCGTGGACCAATGAGCTGAAGAACCTTACTAAATTGCAAAAAAAAAAAAAAAAGGATAGTGTATTGTTGCAGATACATTTCATTTAAAATTAGCATCCCTATCAATTGCTTTCCATGAACCATTTGAATTTGGTGGAGTTTTGGATGTTTTCCGCTTCTTTTTGACTGAGCTTTTATCTGTTTTACTCTGTTATTGTTTTTGAGGTTTTCTTTTTTTCTGTGCTTGAAATCCAGGTTGGGTAAATCTGGGGAGCTGATGGGGGCTTGTAGTTCCTTGAGGAGACGGGGAGACATGGGGAGTTAGTAACTATGAGAAGAAATGTTCGGAAACTGATTCTGGTGATGGATGTACAACTCTTCTTGATGTGACTGAACTATCAAATTGTTGACATATGAATTCTATGGCAATTAATCTGTTGGGTGGGAAAGTGTATACATTGTCAAATGGACAATTAGTGTGCTCTGTAAACCTTCACCGGAACCACAGTTCAACTAAAACAAAGCAAAGAAAAGAGAACACGCTTGTGAAAACATGCCCCCCTTCTGCAGTCTGTCATCTTCACCTTCCTTTGTTTTCTGAAATGATATTTTTGACATTTGGCATCAGATAAAGACTGAGTGCGATCTATTAAAACACCTATTTGTCTCTGGTGTTACAATGGTTAATCGTCAATGACTGTTTTCTCAGCTCTTATGCCTTTGCAGTTTTGATCTCACTGCACACATTTTCCCCATGATTCTCTTAGTGTTTTTTTTCTTACATGATTTTTGCTAATATTTATTGGAGAATTAATTTTTTTCTCCGGCCCTGCTCTAACTTTTCATAACGTATTTAAACTTTGTGGCAATTTCACAAAGCAAGTACACACCTGCATGCCTTATTTTAGCAACTGGGTATGGTTTCCACTGCCACTTAACTAGCACGGGAGAGAATCTGATCTCAATCACTGAGCTCACAATCCACATTCTCACCACGGTGTTAAAGTGGTGATTTCATAAGGACCAGGGTCTTCTTTAGCCATTTTTTTCTGTATTCGGTTTGTCAATGTGGTTTTATTTCACCGTATGTCCCATTTCCAGCAAATACTTCTGACAACATAAAACACAATTGTGATTGTTCTGTTCTTTCAAACTAATGTTCATTGATAGCGTTCTCTAAAATAGAATGAAAGTTTCTTCTTTGTGATTATTTTTCCTTAGCAATTCAGTTTTGTATTTACTTTTCCCTAAAAAAAACTTTTAGGAGATTGCTTTATATTTCTCATGGGGATATCGTTTTTCCTTTCCCATTAAAAAACGAAACTGTAGTCATTGAATGTTAATATTTGAAATAATTTTATTGAGTTTTTCCTTTTGGACAATGAGCATGGTGTTAAAAATATATTAATGTTACAGTCGTATTTGAAGAAGAAAGTAGCATCACGATTGGAGGAAGACATATTAACAACCTTTAGTATGCAGGGAACAACTTTCTTGTTGAGAGTGTGGAGGACTTGAAGCCCTCGCTGCTGAAGTTCGAGGATTTCAGCTTCCAGTATAGAATGCAGAAGAAGTCCCACATCTTCACGACTGAACCAGTAGGTAACATCATGACAAGTGGGGAAAAAGTTAAAATTGTCAATCATTTTGGCTTGTTTGGATCCATAGTCAATGTTCATGGAAGCAGCAGTAAAGAGATCAAAAGACTTGTTGCCTTAGCTAAGCGGTTCTCATTCTGTGGGTCGTGACCCCATTGGGGGTTGAATGACCCTTTCACAGGGATCACCTAAGACCACCATAAAACACATAAATATTTCACAATATATAATCACATATTGTTTTGTGATTAATTACTATGCTTTAGTTATGTTCAATTTGTAACAATGTAAATGCATCCTACCTATCAGATATTTACATTATGATTCATAACAGTAGCAAAATTGCAGTTGTGAAGTAGCAAATGAAACTAATTTTATGGTTGGGGATCACCACACCATGAGGAAGTGTGTGAAAGGGTTGCGGCATTAGGAAGGTGGAGAAGCACTGTCTTAGGTAAAACTCCTCCACAAGATCCCTGTAAAATTGAAGAATGCCGATGGTACTTTGAGGACTAGAGAGTGCCTGACTTAAGCCCCGGTATTTTCAATCATATGCATGTAAGCATTGGCCACTGACTAGGGATGGCAGAAAAAGAATCGGTGCACTTGAATTGTGGTGTCGGTGAAGAACACTGAAAGCACCATGGACTGCTAAAAGGACAAACCAGTCTGTCTTGGAACAAGGACAGCCAGCGTGCTCCTAAGATATAAGGGTCACCAGACTTCATCTTACAGACTTTGGGCATATTGTCAGGAAAGACCGGTCCCTGCAGAGAGACACCGTGCTTGGTAAAGTAAAGGGGCGGCGCCAGAGAGGAAGGTCTTCCAGAAGATGAATTGACACAGTGACTACAAGATCGAGCTCAGGCATCGGAACAACGATTACGATGGCACACGACTGGGTAGGGTTTCATTCTGTGGCACACGACTGGGTAGGGTTTCATTCTGTTGGGCATAGGGTCACTATGGGTTGGAAATGGCTTGATGGTTTCTACTAACAAACAACAACTATTTGGAAATAAACTTTTAAAAGTAATGGGTTCAATGTTTGTTTAATTTTTTTTAATTCCCTTATACCATACTTTATCATTCTATTCAGATAAAGACTGAGTGCGATATATTAAAACACCTATTTGTCTCTGGTGTTACAATGGTTAATCGTCAGACTGCAAACTCTAAGGATGATGACGCGTACCCACTAGATGTTCCCCAAGAGAAAAGACTCCGTGATCTGCTTCAGTGAAGATTTCCAGCCTGGAAATCCTATGGGACAATGCTAGTCTGCCCTTTAGGATCTCCTTGAGAAAATCACTTCTGTAGAGTTTGGGTTTGGTTGCTCATACTTTCCTATATGCTTTGTTACGATAACATTCAGAGTATAGATAAATCAGTTATGTTATCAGTGTATGCTTTGCAGCACAAAAGTATTTTTTACTATATACTTTATATTAATTTTAAGTGTTTTTAAACTTTAGTAGTAATAGAGTGACCCATACTATAAATAAGAAATACATGAGTGTATTACTTACTCCTAACACCCAAACCGAAATTCCTGGCACATAATAAATCACAATCTGTTATATAAATAAGTAAATGAGAAGTAGTTTTAATTCTTTACTTGTTTGCGTGCTTTGACATCCAGTATGAACATATAATCATTACCTTCCCAAGTAATAGGCAAGGTCAACATTTGTTTTGAATATTACTTGCCATTCACAATGTATTTTGCTATTAATTTTTATTTCTTTAATTAGTTTTGCTTAGCTTTCATGTTTAACACTTAAGCTAAAACTTATTATAATTCAAACCATTAGATCTTTTCCCATAAACACAGGAATATTCTCTGCTGCTCAGCTTGCGCAATGTACAATGATATCTAGATATTGCTACTAAGTATTGAGATATCTCCTTGAAAACACCAAATGCCAGTTTCAAAAAGAGATGAAAAATGTTCAGGTTTTTTGATATCATACTATATTTTATGGTTTTCTTATGCATTTAATTTTAAACTAAATATTAATATCTCTTGGTAAAAATAATTTACTTGAAATATAATTATAAATATTAACATTTTAATAAACAAATATATATTAAAACAAACACAATAAAAATCACCCCCCTTACATACTATTATCTAAAACTGGAAGGTTGACTAGCATGCCTATATTACTTTTATACCTCTAATTATATATAATTTAAACAAAAACAAAATACAAAATCTTCACTACCATTGAGTCGATTCTGACTCATAGTGACCACTTAGCATAGACTTTTCCTATGGGTTTCTGACTGTAACTCTTATGGAAGCAGAAAACTCCATGGCTAGTGGTTTTGAACTGTTAAACTCACCTCAACACAATGAGTAACCTACTATCAAACTGGGGCTCCCTAGAAGTTATCTATATCATAAATTCACAGAATTTAACCCAAGGATCAACATATTTATATTACCATAAAAATGAGAATTAACATTACAAACTGATTAAGGTTATATAGATAAGTAAGTAATAAGCTATTTAGTGGACATGTGAATTGAATGAGCCTTCAAATCCATTCTTCTTTAACTCTAACCTCTCATAGTCTTCCTTACTTCCTAGTTCAGAGACATTCTAAATCATCCAATTCTTATTAATTTACTTTAAAATAATAATTTCGTGGGTTGTTTTCAAGTTTCATTACACAACCTTATAGGATGCCAGGAATTACATGGGCCTGGTTGATTTGCTTCACTGGGAAGCTTCTGGTCATTCTGGTGACTACAGTCCCATTTTGTTTTTATTATACTGGGATTGGGATTGATAACATGGACCTCGTTTGAGTTGCTTAAATGGAAAGCTTCTGGTCATTTTTACTGCTTATAATTTTATTTAATTATTTAAATCATTTTACTTGGAGCTCGTACAATTCTTATCACAATCCATCCATCCATCCATTGTGTCAAGCACATTTGTACATTTGTTGCCATCATCATTCTGAAAACATTTGCTTTCTACTTGAGCCCTTAGTATCCGCTCCTCATTTCGCCCCCTTCCTCCCCGATCCCCCTTCCCTCATGAACCCTTGATAATTTATAAATTATTACTATCTTGTAAGTATTTTATAATTAAAGAATATAGTGATGGTTATTACAGAGAAATCTCCGTATTTTCCTCTGCATTGCCATTCTTACTGGGACAGAATCTAGTTATATTCTTATATTTCAGGACACTTTTCAGTCTTTAAACTTTCTGCAAATATAGTTAATATTCTGTCTTGCTAAAATGTACTGAGTATGGAATCAAAGTTGTGATTCAGTGCTGAAAAATCAACTTTTTTTCACAATCACCAAATTCATTTGAGAAAAGAGGATAATAATATTTAGGCCAAATATAATAGTTCAAATGCAATTTTAGTGAAAAGGCAATATAGACCAATTTCTTTTATCCTTACTCAAGGAGTTTAACTATAAGAATGTATTTGAAGATTTATAGAATCCCTTCTTTCTTTCTTTCTTTCTATGTATTTAGGTAGTCTCTCACTCTGCATATATATACATATATCTATAAATATGTATGTATTTTATGCAGGTATCTATAAGTTTATCTTATTTACAATATGGGCTTATTTTTAGAACATAGATAGCTAGATAATATATATAACTAGGTGATAAACAGATAGGTAGGTAGATTAATAGCTGGCCAGCTAGCTTTTACTCACTGCCTTCTAATTGATTCTTACTTTATAGAAGAGAATAGAAATAGAAAAGATTTTGTAGATCTTTACATAAGCAGATTGCTACATATTTATCCCACAGAGCAGCTGGTGTGCTCTAACTGACTCTCCATTTAGCATCTGAGCAATTTAACCATTGTGCCACCAGGATCCTTCCTAGAGACATAGACATAGAACATTCTGAGACCCATCACATAATGACAATTCAGTTACACGAGTTGAATCTGAGTAAGGAGTATCTTCTTTCTTTATTTCATAATGATTCTTTCCCTGAGCTTTAAAAGAAGTGTTTTTGTATCTGCTGTGCCCTAATCCCTAAGTGACACAGGAAGGACAGTCTGTTTCTAATAATGAATTTCTAAAACCCTATCTGATACTCTTTATAACCTTTATGAAACATTATTTTCTCATATTTAAAACGAAACTCCTTACTCTTAGAAGTATATTAAGAGGTGTAAAGGAAATAATGATCATGAAGTAGCTATCATAGAGCCATAATGTAATAAGTGCTCAGTCAATGAGGCTGCAATTATTACTCCCCTCGCTGGTGCAGTTCGGTTCTGCCTGGTCAGCTCTGTCACATAGGAATCCCGTGGACAACACAGTGAACCACTCCCAGGTCCTGGACCATCTGCACATCAAACATGACTAAGCTTCAGGCCGTTGTGCAACATCTCACTATCACAATCCATTTTGTTGAGGATCCTTCTCTTTTGTTGCTAACCCTCTACTTTACCAAACATGATATCACTGCGGAACTTGTTCTTTATGATAATATTTACAAACTTTATGCGATAAAGTCTCACCATCCTTGGTTCTAATAGGCATTCTGATTGCACTTTTCCCCTGGTAGATTTGCTAATTCTTTTGGCCATCCATTCTGCAGTCAATATCCTTTGTCAACATCACAATTCAAATGCATGTATCCTTCTTAACCCTCTCTCATTGACTGTGCAACCTTCACATGCACACGAGGCAATAGAAAATGTCACATATTGGGTCAGTTACATAATAGCCCTACAAGTGATAGCTTTAATTTTTAATGCTTTAAAGCGTCTTTTGTAGCAGATATACTTAATGCAACCCATTACTTGATTTCTGTATTGTAGCTCTCCTGGGTGTGTTCATTATGGATGTAAGTCAATTGAAAACTTTGACAATTTCAACAACCTTCTATCCACTTATCATAAAGTTCCTTGTTGGTCTAGTTGTGAGATTTTTTTCTTTTCCTTTGGTTGAACTGTAATCCATACTGCAGGTTGTAGTGTTTGATCTTTATCAATACGTGCTTCAAGCTCTCTTCAGTTTTCACAAGGAAAATTGTGTCATCTCTTTATTACAGATGGTTAGTGAGTCCCCTTCCGATCTTGTAGCCCCATGCTTCTTCATATAGGCCAGAATCTCAGATTATGTGCTCAGCATGCAGACTGAATGAGCCTGATGAAGTGATGCAAACCTGATGCATCCCTGTACCGATCTTCAACCATGCCAGTGGATACCCTTGTTCTTTTCAACAGCTACACAGGTTCCACATGAGCACAATTGAGTCTTCTGGAATTCCTGGTATTCTCACTATCATCCATAATTATTATGATCTACACAGACAATTTATTGTGCATAATCAGTAAAACACAAGTACTATTTTCCTGGCGTTCTCTGCTTTCAGCGAGGAATCACCTATTATCAACAACGATGCCCTCTTTCCTAATGCTCCTTGTAATCTGCATTTTAAAAAACTGACAATTCCCTGTGAAGGTGCTTTTGAAACTGGTTTTTGAATTATCATTAGCAAAATATCTCAACATTTTGGAATGCACCTAAAACAAAGAGTATATGTTTAAGTGCCTTCATTTCTCCTGTTTCATGCTTCTTTCAATCAGTTTAATGTCAAAATACTTCTGACATCCATAATAATGGATTGACAATTGAAAACTAAAAACTATTTCTTTGCAATGTGTGGTACATTTTTCTCTGTTTTTTCCTCTTTCAATTCTACCCAGAATTAAATATTTGAGAGTCGAATAACCTTAGCAGGAGGATGTTCTGCAGCAAAGATGAATATTCAAACATTCACTCTTTTCAGTCAGGGCTTCTCTTGAGGTTGGAATGATCTTTTCTTGTGGGGCACAGGGCTGTCTAAATAGTTATCAAACTTGCTAGAGCTTTCTCTCTTACCCTCGCCTGTGGGAAAGTACTTGCTAGTCCTCTGCTTCATCTGTGCTTAAGAAAGGGATGAATTGAATGCCATTGTCATTTGTTGCTGTACGGGTGGTTCCAACATAAGGAGACCGTGTATAGCACAGAACAAAACATTGTCCAGCCCTGCATCATGCTCATCATTTTCATGAAAATTCATATGTTTGCATCCATTGCTGTGATCACTGTGTGTTGTGAGACTCGACCTAGCTGTTCATCTTCTGGCAGTAAGTCTATCAGGCAACAGTCTGTTGTGATTCACAGGATTTTCGTGGGCTGATTTCAGAAGTAGATTATCAGGCTTGACTTCTAGTCCATCTTAATCAGAAGTTCTGTGGAGACCTTCCCACTATGAGTGCCTCAATTGGAATTTGAAATATATGTAGGATCGTCCTAGAACTGTAGCAACATGTAAGCCACCACAGGACAAGTATCTGAGAAATGGATGGTGAGGAAAAAATAGTCTGAATAAATGGATTATCAGGAGCTTTCTTTACTCCAATTATGTATACAAAAGCTGTTCAGCCGATGGAGGAAATCATTTGGGTGACTTTATGTGACTTGAAATGACATAAAATAATGAGAGCTCCACAGGACAGAAATCACTGCTTCTGCTTTTCTCTCTCCTTGTCAGAAGAGCTAACTTGGGCATGTAGTATATATAAAATTAGTGGATCTGACTAAGTTTTCCAAAAAGTATTTGAAGCAGTGTTTCAGAAATCAGTTGAAAATGTAGACAATATTACCAATTGAATTATATGAAATTAAATTTTAATAATATGTTATGGCTAAATATTTTATGCTGGCTACCATATGGAAACTAAAGCTTCCAGAGCCAAGCACAGAAAGTACTTGCATGTCTATGCCAGGAAATTTAGAAGACAGTGACTCAGCCCATCCCAAAGAAAGGAGTCCCAGTAGAATGCTCAAAGTATAGAAAAATATCATTGATATCATAGTAAGTAAAATTTTTCTGAAAAACCATCCAACAATGGTTGCAACAGTAGATTGACAAGGAGATGTTAGAGGTACAGGCCAGATTCAAAAGAGGACATGGAAGCAGGGATATCATTGTTGCTGTCAGATGGCTCTTGGATGAAAGCAAAGAATATCAGAAAGATGTTTACTTATGCTTTATTGACTGTGCCAAGACATTTGACTGAGTAGGAATTTCAGCATACTTCATTGTGCTTAAAGGCACTTGCACACAGATCAAGAGGCACTTGTGGGGACAGAATAAGGGAAGACATCTAAATTTCCTGGTTTAAAATTAGGAAAGGTGTGTGTCAGGGTTGTATCCTTTCACCATTCAATCTGTATGCTGAATGAATCATCAGGGTAGCTAAATCATATGAAGAAGAATGCAGCATCAGGATAGGAGGAAGGCTTATTAACAACCTGCATTAGGCACTTTTGCTTGCTGAAAGTGAGGAGGACTTGAAGCACTTGTTGATGAAGATCAAGGAGTACAACCTTCATTATGTTTTGAACTCAATGAAAAGAAGATCAAAATCCTCACAACTAGACCAATAGATAACATGATGATAAATGGAGAAAAGCTTGTATTTATCAAGGAATTTGTCTTGTCTAGATCTGTAATCAATACTCATGGAAGCAGAAGTTAAGAGATCGCAAGACATTAGCATTAGGGAACTCAGCTGCACAAGATCTCTTTAGGGTTTTGAAAAATACCCTGAGCCAAGGCCATCGTGTTTTCAATTGCCACCTATACATCTGAAAATGGCACACTGAATAAGGAAGACTGAAGAAGAAGTAGTACTTCAAATTGTGGTGCTGAAGAAGAAGATTGAAAGTACCATGAAATGCTAAAATGACAAACAATCTGTCTTGAAGAAATTTGGCCAGAATGTGCTTAGAGGCAAGGATAGAAAGACTTAGTCTTTTGCACTTTGGACATGTTGTCAGGAGAGACCAGTCCCTGGGGAAGGGCATCACGCCTGGTAAAGTAGAGAGGCAGCAAAAGTGAAGGCCCTCAAGGAGATGTACTGACACAAAAGGCTGCAACAATGAGCTCAGGACTAGGAACATTTGTGAGCACGGTGCAGGACCAGGCAGTGCAGTGTGCATAGATTCATTGTGGGTTAGAATAGACTCAATGGGACTGAACTACAGCAATAGAGCTATGAGCATCTACATCAGTGGTTTTCAACCTTCCTAATGCCATGACCCTTTAATACTGTTTCTCATGTTGTGGTGAGCCCGCAACCATAAAATTATTTTCATTGCTTTTTCAAAACTATAATTTTGCTACTGTTATGAATCAGGCAACCCTTGTGAAAGGGTTGTTTGACCCCCAAAGGGTTCGTGGCCTATAGGTTGAGAACCACTGATCTAAGTAATGGGACTTTGTAACAGAAAACACAAAAGTCATCAATACAATTTTCACTGAATTTGAGCCACTAACAACCATGAGAGATGGGCAGGAAGTATGTGGCTCTCTCTATATTTGTTGTACTATAAGTCAGAATTATCTGAAATGTTATGCTTAATTGGCATGAACCAGAAGCTGCCACTAGGTACATTATTAAACACAAGCTAGAGAGAACTAAGGTCTAATTCTCTCAAACAGGAAAATCAAACGAAAACTCACCATTAAGGAGTCTATTTGGACTCATGAGGATGATCCCACAGGAGAGAGTGGAAGTGCTTTGCGGGGCTTCAGAGATCTTTAAGAGAGTAGGAAGCCTCCCTTTCTGGGGAGGAGTGGTATTAAACAGAAAACTTTATGGGTAGTAGGCCAACTCATAACCTATTAAACTCTGCCAGCAATTGATTGAATTGTGCCTAACCCCTCCCCATGCATGTTGGGATCCTAACGACTATGCCTGTGGATGTAATTACCTTTGGCAACAAGCTTTTCTTGGCTATGACGATGAAGCCATATCCATGGTCGAATCGCTTTGATTGGTAAAACAACAGATTTGATGCAGGAGCAAGCACCAATAGTGGATGACAGATGTCGTGAGAATATGGTCACAAGCCTAAGAAGACTGCTGAGACACGAGCAGCTAAGACAAAGGGTCACCCTTATAAAGGCTCGCCTTCCTTTATTCTCAATGTCCTGAATTCAGACTTCTAGCCTCCTAACATGGGATAAAAGATGTTTCTCCCGTTAAAACCACCTGTACATGATATTTGTGTTAGAACAGAAATGTGAAAAGAGGACGCTCTCATTTAACCTCCATCAGGAAATTCAGCTTTATACACTGCATTTATTTTATTCAGGTCCTTGACACATTGATTATACCAAGATCCTAGAAGCAGCATGTGCGTTTTCATGTTGAATAGGCCACTAACCTGTTCCAAACCTTTGGGATGGCCAGGCCTTTGAAATTTTATTTTAAGAAAAATATTCAAACCCAATTTGGCCTTCTTTCTCCATAATAAAGTGTTTCTTTGAATTCATCTGACAAGACCCAAATAGCACTTAAATGAATAATAAGAGAATTAGTAAGTACATTTGAATAGCTAAAGGCTGCATAGATTTAAGACTAAGCTGGAACAATTTCAAAGTGGTTAGCTAATGTCTGAGGGTCACATCAGCTTACACCGTCAGTTATTTATTTATTAATTATATTTTAGTTTGGTTTAAGGTAGAAATTTTATTCTGTGTGGGAGGGAACTTGCTATGGCTCACTTATTTAAATCGAACAACATCTGCAATCTGGTGGAGTTAGATTAGCAAACCTGCTATTTAGGACTGAAAATATCGATTGCGTTTTTCTCCCCTCTTTCTGCCTCACGTTCCTAAATAGTTTCTTACTCATTATAAATAAGTTTGGAAAATTTACAGGCTCTGAAGGGTGGGATAAACATCTATCTTTAGAGACAGTATTCTAGAGTGGACTCATTTCCTCTTCACCATAATTATTTACATTGAAACAATATTTTGACCTCCGGAAATATTTCAAATTCATGCAACGATAATTAGCCGTTATATGCGTTTTGTTTTCTTCATAAACTTCAGCATTCAGAGATTTAGACTCAACTATTTTTAATTGCTTTGGGCTAGAACACAGCTTTCAAATATAGTCAAACCACCTAGATAATATTTTTTAACTGTTTTAGCTTGAACTAGCAAACATAAACAAGTGACGTTGCTTTCTGTGTTGATTAGGAGTGTGTCTTATTAAAGGAAGAACGCAGGGTGAGGGGATAGAGAGAGAACAATTCAATGTTAAATTGAGATATATGTGGATTCCAAATGGTTGAACACTTGCATGCGGACTGGAAGTGAAGCAGTTTGAGCCCCCAACTTTTCCTGGGGAGGAAAGAGAGGGTGCTCTGCTCCCATAAGGAGTCCAAACCCAAACTCCAAACTCCTATTGAGTTCATTCTGACTCAGAGTGACTCTGCAGGATGGGGTGGCATTGCCCTTGTGATTTTCTGAGACTGTAACTCCTCTTTATGGGAGTAGAAAGCCTTGTTTTCTCCTGCAAGAGGCTGTAAGCTTCAAACTGCTAACCTTGGGATTAGTAGCCATTAATCACATAACCACTACCCACCCCCTCACCTCCCTCACCCTAGGTCTCCTCCCATAAAGATTATTACAGCCTAGCAACCATATATAGGCAGTTCTATGGTGCCAAATAGGATCACCAAGAGTTGAAATCCTGTCTACAGCACACAAAAATTTACACACACAAGTGAAATGTAACTCGGCGAGGAATGAGAAATTTAAACCATTGCCTTTGCCAATGAAGTCTCCCCTCAATCTCAGTCCTTACCTACAAGATCCTGGACCAGGTTATTTTATTTATTTCAAACTTCTTTTCACTGATCAGTGGAGGAGGTGCTGGGTGCCCTAGGGGATCGTTTTAGTCCCTGTAGGGAAAAACATAATGTTCCTGAGTTAAAAACATCTTCAGACAAAAAGACATTGATCACTAACTCTTCCATTTCTGTACCTAAACATACAGAGGCTCCGGGCATGCAAGGTTTTAGTGGTATCACACAGGTCCTGGATCTCTGAGACTTTTCATGGAGTCCAAGAAGTTAAAACTATTTTCTTAATCGTGAAACATGTTTCTTTATGCTGCTCTTAATTTTACTCTTATAGCCGCCCCTCCCCCCGAAAAAAGGTAAATCTTAGGGTGCCTTCATTAAAATCTAAATTTAGCGCCAAAGATCACTAAGGCACTTGTAGCCTTCACCATAGCATTTAGTTTTCAGAGAAACACAGCTTGTTTTATATCTCTGAATTGCAGTCAAATTAATTATAATACATTTTAAAATTTGAGTACATATATTTTTATTATTCTCTGTGACTCTCTATTAGCATCTTTTTAATGAGGTACTATTTTCCCAACTGTCTTATCTGTGTTAGACTGAGTTAAAATCATATACTTTAATAACAAAAATAAATTAAAAATTGAATGTGGAAGATATGGAAATGCTACTGTAGTCTTCCAGTGAGATATTAAAGAGTTGTAAAAATGTTAAACCAAGAAACTTCTCACTGAATTATTTTTGTTCTATAATACAGAATTCTTTTACATAAAATGTGATTCATGTTAACATGTACTAGGCGTATCAGTATTATTTAAAATAAATTAATGGATACATAATTTTTTAAGATATAAATAGTTAAGTTGCATATAAACAGAGGTTCTGAGGGTACTTAATCCTTTCTAAGTTTCCAAGGCATCCTGAGGCAACATGTTGAGTGGACAGCTGTGTTTTGGCGGCATCCTGAACACGAATAGCAGAGCGCTTGATTTGCCTGTTTCTCTGGGAATGCCCTCTCTCTCACCAAACGTTAAACAGTTACTGTTAAAGCCACTTTGACTCATCACCACCCCATGTGTGTCAGAGCCAACCTGTGCTCCATGTGGTTTCAATGGCTAGTGATTTGGAAGCACACCATCAGGCCTTTCTTTCAAGGAGGAGAACTGCTTGTATTAGATCAGTGATTTTGAAACTGATTGCCGAAACAACTGGGATCTCATTCTTTCTTTTTTGTTTTATTCACGTTAGGCTTCTTTAAGATCATAAAATGGCTCATTGTAGGTTCTCAGGAGGGAGGGTTTCAAGAAAATGGTTACTCTAAATGACACAGTCAAAGGAGAGGATGAGTCTCTCTAATTCTATGTAGCACTTCAAAGGAAGTTCAGGGAAGCCTTATACAGAAAGTACATGAGTCACTGGATGAGTTTGTTAACTCACCAATTTATCTTAGCTCCTGAAATAACACAGAAAAAAAATAAGGGGTAAAATCAACCATTGGAAATGGGTGTAGCAGATTGTGTAACTGAAGCATAACATATGCATTATTATAGCTTAACTGCATGTATAATGCATTTTAGGCCAGACTTTATTGCTAATTTTCAAAATTACACTGCATAATAGAGTGGAAGGCCGTAGATTAAGAGACTTTGCTCTGAGCTGGAAAGGACACAGCAAATAAATAGTGATCTGTTGGCGTGGAAGCCATTTGTTACCTGCTGGGAGTACATTCTGGTTGGGAACACATCACGCATTATGAACATGTCCTGCCCACAGGCGCAGCCTCATTTGTTAGTTTCTCTCTTCCTCTTTTGTTTTTGTAGCGTACTTTATGATCTGCTAAATTAAACTGCACTGGCTGTTCCATTGATGGAACTAGTACACTTGCTCACTAACTGTTGCTCTGTTTAACTAGGAAAGCAGCTAAAAGGCCAATATGGATGGAGCACTTCTATGCTGCAAGCTTTGAACTGGGTTCTCTCAGGGAGACTGCAAGGAGCCTGAGGACTTTGATAGTTGCTCTGCAGGAGACTTGCAGAGAATTAGGGCACAGGTGACATAGCACAGGAGTTGGGAACTGTGGGGTTTATAAATTCTACTGGAGAACATGTGAGCAGACAGGATATGGAAGGAGTCGTAATTATTAGCTTGAGTAAAGTTCAAAGACTAAAATAGTAGTTTGAAATAACTTGTTAATGAAATGTTTTAAATATGTAAAGGACTTTAGACAATAATTTGATAATCTTCAATGTTGATTATGTATATTTAACAAAAGTGTACATTATGTTTATTTTCTTAAAATTTGCTAAATCGGCTGTAAACCTTTATCCCATCACTTTCCTTCTTCAAACTTATTCTAAAATTGGTATCCTTAATGTGCATCAATTAAGATTTCTAAAAACATATAACACTTAAAGAAGTAGATGGCCTAATTTTTTATTTTAAATTTTATATTTGATGTGATATATGTGTGTGCATATATTTCAAAGAATCATGTACAATGTAGCATTTTTTAATGAACATTTAGCGAATATATTAAAAAAATACATAAAAATAAAATTCACTTCAACTCCATTGTTCAGAGCTAATTCTCACAATTGTGTAATACCCTTTCAGGACTTTACTCCCTTTGTGGATGCTTTATTTCTTTATAAAACTAGGATTACATTTGATGACATTATACCCTTTCCCTAAACTTGATTCTTTTTAATCTTCTTGAACTTTTCAAATGCATCACCTTTATCTAGTAGACTCTAGTTAAATGAATAAGAATGTGTAGCTATTCTTACCATCTCCTCCTTTCTCCTCATGTCAAATTCATCTCCAAGTGCTGGCAATTTTATTTCCAAAACATCTTCCAGATACAGCCAATTATTTTTAGCTACATTACACCCAAAGTAACCAATATTCAATCTACCTTCACTTTCACTTAACTGCTAAAATAATTTCAAATTAGTCTATTCTCAATTAACACCGTCACTCCAATCCATTTCTCACACTTTAGATGAAGCAGTCTTTGGGAACACTAATATTATCCTTAAATTATTCAGTGCCTCCCTATAACTCTACAGGTGAAGAGTAAGCTGTTTATCGTCCTTTTATTTTGTGCTTTTCACCTCAACTTAGATCACATTGCCTCTCAAGACTGTTAGGTATAGTCGTGCCAGGTATGAACCCTACAATTCCATGGTACTTCCCGAAGTATTGTAGTTCATGTGAATTAACTTTCCTGACTTCTGCAGTACACCAACCTACAAAGCCATCTGAGACAAAATTGTTTACCGATGTCTCTTAGATTTTCATCTCTCCTGACTTAATTTTATATCTTTATATGTGTCTTGACTCCCGTTCTGCAAAGTATTTTACATATTCCTTGTTCTA
>NW_022111372.1:67373465-67375352 GCF_000313985.2 Echinops telfairi
TTTAAAAAAAAGCGTCGGACCACTTCCCATCCTCCCAGTCCCCTGCCACCCCAGCCAGGCACACATCCGGTATGTATATGTCTCTGTGTGCACATCCATAAGATTTTCTAATTTGCTCTTGCTGTAGTTTAAAAGTGATTAGATTTTGAGTGTACATTACTAGGGTATGATCTAAGTAAAACAATAAAGAAAGTCATATTTTCAAACAGGGTTATATCCATGGGTATAGAGTACTGTGAAGTTCAGCTCCCACGCTGTCATCCACGGGGCAAATAGCAAACTCCAAGCCTATTTTTGGGTCCAAAGATAGCCACAAACACACAGGCACACAGCAAAGATGTAAGCCATGGTTTTATTTAAAGAATGGGAACACTTTAAAAGAAATGAAATGGCACCCTATCTTGAGTTGAGGAGAAACACTTTAAGTATAGATAATATGTACTTCTCTGTGAGAGCAAAGTGGGTTTCCCTCTGGGGCTGAGAAGGGATGTAACACTTCTAGTTTTAAAAGTACTCTTTCAAAAGTGGTGGTGGGGGGATTACAACTCTGAATATGGTCAAGCAATTTTCTAATTTCTTATTAGATTCAACCTCAGATCGCATACATATTTCTTTCCATTTTATTTCAGATTCAGCTCTGATTCAGCATGTCTCAGAATTTTCTTCACGTATAGTCGAGCATTGGGATTTTCACTTGGGCCTGCCTTCAAGGTTAACGTGTTTATCAAGCTGGTTCTCAACCAGTACTTTGTTCATAACTTGTACTCACAAGGTCTTTCCGCTGTTCATTCCCTTAGCAAGCAGGGCCGAAGCCCGGGTGCTGCCTCTGTCAGTATGAGGCTACTTATGATAAACAATTCATCCATAGCAGTATGAATCAGTTTATTTCACTTATTAATATATTATGCTCCTCTTCCCAAACTACCATATGATATAATATCATTTAACTTATACAGAATGAATGAGGAGCAAGCTTGAGCTTTGAAGAGATGTGCTTGATTCTGACAAGTCCAATTTAATTACTTTAAGGCGCATACAGAATAAAGATTGGCACTACTCTTGACTCATTGGAGAATGACATGTAACATACAGGGTCCCTATAAGTTGGCATTCATTGGATGGCAGTGAATATATACACATATTTCATCTCCACCACTTGTCTGTCAATTTGCTGAGCTGTTGTGACTTGTTGTTGTGATGCTAGAAACCATGTCACTGGTATTTCAAATGCCAGGGTCCTGTATCAATCAAAGTGAACAGACGTCAGTGGAGCTTCCAGACTCAGAGCGGACTATGAAGAAGGAAGCTGCTGGCCACAAGGAAGAGAACAGCCACCGAGAACCATAGGCATAGCATGTTGACTATACACAGATATGGACTTCTCCAGGTGGAAAACACAGAAAAAAGTCAAGCCTTGAGTTGTGATATTGAAAGATTCTATGGGGAAAATATTTAAAGATACAGGAAGCATCAAAACAATATGGAAAATACAAAAGGACATTGAACCATAGAGAAATGGTCACAGTCCACCATATTAGGAGATAGATAATACAACTGCAAGAGCCAATGGTGGTAAAGGAAGAAGAATTTCAAGTTGCACTGAAAGCATTAGCCAAAAGCAAGTCTCCAGGAATTGATAGAATACCAATTAAGATATTTCAACACGCTGATGAAGCCAGCAAATCTGGAAGACAGCCATTTAATTAACTCACTGGAATTGATCCATATTTGTACCCATTCCATTGAAAGGTTACCTAACAGAATACACAAATTATAGAAAAATATCATTCATATTACATGCAAGACAACATTACTTAAAACCATCCAAAAATGGTTGTGGTAGTACATTGAGAGAAGGCTGCCAGAGGTTCAGGCTGCATTTAGAAG
>NW_022111372.1:67375935-67381550 GCF_000313985.2 Echinops telfairi
AGATCAAAAGACTAGTTGCAATGGGAAAGTGTGCAACCCCTTTAAGGTGTTGAAAAGCAAGGATGCTACTATGAGGAGTAAGGTGCACTGACCCAAGCCGTAGTATTTTCTATTGCTGCTTATGCATGAGAAATTTAGATATTGAAAAAAAGAAAATCAATGAAGAATTGGTGCATTTGAATTGCGGTGCTGAAGAAGGAGTTCGAAAGTACCCTGGCCTGCTAAAACGACAAGCGATTCCGTCATTGAAGAAGCACACTCGGTCTTTGAAGATGACAGAGGCAAGGATGGTGAGTGCTCCCCTTACCTACTTCGGAAATGTTGTCAGGAGAGAGCAGTCCCTGGAGAAGGCGTCATGTTTGGTGGAATAGAGGGGTCTCAAAAAAGAGGAAGGCCCTCAAGGAGTCGGTTGACACCATGTCTGCAAGGTGGGCTCAGGCATAGGAACAGTTGTGAGGAGGGTCCAGGGTCAGGTGATGTTTTATTCTGTTGTACCCAGGGAAGCTGTGGGTCAGGACTGCCTGGATGGCACCTTACAACAACGACAACAAACTCACTAGCTTCTTGGCCCAATGGTATAACCTCACTATATGGTTAAGTAAAGGACTCTGTCGGGCACAGTAGGCTAATGTGGGATGGCTAATCTGAAGGTCTCACTGTTCAAGCACACCAGCCTTTCCCAATGAGAGAGATGAGATTACCTGCTCCGGTATCGGGTTACGGCCTCAGATGTCCTAGTGTTAATATGATGGAGAATCAGGTAGCCACAGAAGAGTTAACTTGATGGTAATGGTTTACTTTAGTTTTTATAATTAAATTATCTCATTGGTAGCATTGAATAATAATTTATTATCTACTCCCGTGAATTTATAGGTGGATAAATGTGATTATATTTTTAAAGAGTATAGAGCTCTGCTTGGCACATTGTAAGTGTGCATAAAATAAATGAGTACAGGTGAAATCTATGACTGCCTTAATTTTCTTCAATGTATGCGAGAAACAGACTTCATAGTGTACCTAGACTGAAGTTCTCAAATTGAACTGGAGGAACTTATGCTAAGAGGTGATCATGTTCAAGCCAGAATGAGAACTGAGGCCGTTCTCAGTTCCTGCTACTACCCTTCCTAGGATTTTCTACTACAATCATATCAATGCACATATATTTTAGGAGCATACCTTCTCAAGAATGAAAGGAACTGCAATTTATAATTTGTCCAATCTCTTACTTGGTGCTGTAGAAACTATTCACTGTTGGACTTGAGGTCTTGACGTGGACTTAGTTTATTAAAATCTGGACATTTTTATAGCGACAATACTATGATCACAGTTCATGTAATGGTGTTTTGGGTTAAAGTCCTAATTAGCTTCTGCAGCTAATGACCTTGTGAGTTATAAATCTACTCATTATTATGAATGATTAGGCCAATGCTTAATGTTTGCCAGTTTTGCAATAAGACATAATTATTTATATAAAGGACTTACCCTAGAATGGAAGTCATAATAATTAAATTTAATCTTCTGTGGTGTATGTATTTTTCCCCCAGAAGAATAGATGCCCAGAGGGTGCTAATTACTAGTAGTGAAAAGTTTCCTACTCAAGACAAACCGGAAAGTCAGGAAACTAAACTTTTAGGCAACATTTAACCATGTATTGTTAGAAAAGAGGCAATGCCTAGAGGCTTGCTGTTCATTAGTGGTAGTTTTGTCCTACATAATGTATCTTTAGAGCTGAGTATCCTTAGAGCTTGGTTTATTTAGAAAGCAATGGATCTTTTATAGCTCCTTTTTATAAATGGTTAAATAGATATAACATTTTATCAATGATTTATTGAACTGATTAAAACAGGACCACAAGCACAGTATTAAGCCCAGGAAAATAATTTTAAAATAACCCTCTGTCTAGGACATTAAGCTTCAAAATCAAGAATGGGCTGGATTAAGAGTCATGCAAGTAATGTCAGTTCAAAAATCGAAACTCAGGTGTGGTGGTTAAATAATCTGTTGTCAATTGGAGAGGATTCAGAGTGAAGGGGTGGAGTTTAGCCTGTCAATCATGTGGCAGATCGATGACCATATACAGAGGTGCTAAGGAGATAGCTCTCTTGAGATGGGACACATGATCACTCCCTGAGAGACTCTGCCGACAAGACACATGGATCCTTGCTGATGGCAGCAAGAGCCCTGCACCTGGAGTAGCCACCAGAGCTGAGATGCTTCCATTGTCACTGGATCAACGGGACTGTCCACCCACTGGCCTGTGATATTTCTGCATTTGGCACAATTGCCTGTGTTTCGTGAGTCTGAAGAACACATTATAGATTGTTATTGGACATATGGGCTAATATTGGACTTATGGAATTGCTCTGGACTGGGCTGGGATGTTTTCTCAATATTCCATTGCTCTTGTATACAAAGCTCTTTCTTATACACATATGAGTGTGTCTATGAATTTGTTTCTCTAGTCTACCCAGACTAACACATCAGGTATCCTGGTTTCCCTGAATGGAAATTATGTCTATTCCATTTTCCTGAATAAATTAGTATAACACGCATTCATTAAACTTAATTAAAAATGCCCAATGCTAAGATTAAAAGATATTGCTGCTGGCCTATTACATCTGAAAATGGTGTTTCAGTAGTTTAATACAGTGACACAATTAAATTATAGCAGGAATAATTTTTAGAAAACTTCAATCTAATTCAATGTGGTATGGATTCCAGACCCAATGCTTCATTTTGGAGGCAAACATTGAGACAGTGTTGGAATGGAAGATGTGTAATTGTTATTATATAACTAGAAGAGCTGGAACTAGAGCAAAGCCTCTTTGCTTTACCACAAAGTCACCTGTTTGCCATTAGATAATCAAACTTTCCCTACTTTTCCCCAAGCCCTTGCCCCAGCTCTTCTGCTTTCCTCTACAATGAATCACTGCCTACTTATACCAAGTGAGGAAGTATGAACTTGGAATCTTATAGAAATATTACAAAATATTAATCATGGTCTAACAAGAGAAGTATGCATTAAATAAGTGTATTTGTCTACTATGTACACTGTGATCTTAAATAGTAACTTAATAGATAAAAGTATTAGGAAAAAAAGGGCAAAAGATACAGTTGCAAAGGGAGGAGAATTCAACTGCTCGCAAACCCAAGACCTATTGCCATGATTCAGAGGACAGACGTGTCTTTGCTCTTTATCTTTTGTTAATCTTTACTGACACCAATTGTTCCTCCCATGGCACTTGACTTCTATGCTGGCTTAAATAATTTGTTACAATGGCCACACAGAACTCACAAACAACATTCAAAGTTACGGAAGTTTACTAGAGAAGTTAATAGTTTACTACAATCCAGGAGCAGAAAGCATGAGGCGTTCAGGCGCTAGTCCACAGCAATGCCTCTCCTCAGCCAGCAGTCAGGTCTTTCACTCTTATTCTCAGCTTCCTAGCCATGAGGTCTCTTGGCTTCTGGTTCCATGGGTCTGGAAGCCTACTAACTTCTCTGACTCTCTGCTCCTTCTGCGCTCTCTCATAGTCTCTGTGTGCCAAAGCTTTGACATCTGCCTTGATGGTCCTGGGTTTCTCTCTGTCCTGCTTCTAAGACAGCTCATTGAGATGGCAGCCCAAACTGACCTATTCCTTCCATTAGTGTTGTACATATCCTATTTGAGTAATTCCACACAATCATTTTGTGAGAGTTACAGAGACATCGACAGAAGAGCTACATTAAGAAAATCCACCACATCAAAAGTGCGTATTCTGAAGGCTGAGTTATTGTGTTGAAATCCTATGTTATTTGATTTTTGTTACGTTATTAAATTCTTATTGCTTCTGTGGTCTCATGTGAAAAAGATGAGGTTATTAAAAACAAACAGTTCATAGACGTTTTATGTGTTAAATAAACTGATATTCATAAAGTACTTATAAAAATGTCTGAACGACAGTATGTACTCAAGTCTGATTATTAGAGAGTCAGTGAAAAAATAAGAACATCCCCAACACCTGTATTCACACAATGGCTGTGAAAGTGGCCTCAAACAGGCAGGATTGTGAGACTGGTGCAGGACATGGTAGTGTTTTATTCTGTTAACCACTGGGGCACTATGAATTGGAATTGACCAGATGAGACTTCAGCACAGCAAATTATATTTTATAGGAATTTACTAATGTGTCCTGGTGGCACATTGGTAAAGATCTTGGCTGGGGGACAAAAAGCTGATAATTTGAATCCAATAGGCACTCCATGAAAGAAATATGTTATAATTCACTTATAAAAAGAGGATAACCTTAGAAAGCTTATGGGGGGGTTTATTCTCTATGAATCAGAATTGCCTCAGTGGCACAGGTTTTTGTTTTCTGCTATGATATTTTATGAGTCATTGAGTGGTAATAAATGATTGCTTTCTGACAAGTTGGAAGTTCAAATCCACCCATCTGAATCTTGGGCAGGAGGGCTGAGGGACCAGAATCAGTGAGTGAAATCTTTAAGGAACACGGTTGTGCTTTGACACACAGGGGACCACTGTGAGTGGGAATCTATTCAATGGCAACTGGTTTTGTCATATGATATTTCATTTTATTATATTACATCACATTACCAGATACTGCATTAGGGAAAACCAAATTGGTGCATAAAATTAATGAGAACCAACAAAAAGGATACTGAAAACAATTGAGGGATTCAGCAAAGCAGCAAGATACAAAATTAATAACCAGAAATCAATTAGATTCCTGTATACCAGTGAAGAGAGCTATAAAAATATTAAGAAAATAATACCATTCACATTAATCCAACAAAATATGAAATACTTGGGAATAAAACTAATTAAAGAGACATAGACCTATACAGAGAAAAGTACAGAACTATTACAAGAAGACAAAAGAGACCTACATAAATTGAAGACTATCCCATATCATGGATAGGCAGATTAAAATTGTGAAAATGTCAATACTACCTAAAGCAACCTACAGATACAATGCAATTCTAATGCAAATCCCAAATAAATTATTTAAAGAAATGGAAAAACTAATTACCAGCATCATATGGAAAGGCAAATGCCCTGTATAAGAAAAAACTTCTTAAAACTAAGAAACAAGTAGGAGGCCTCATGCTACCCGACCTAAAAACCTGCAACACAGTCACAGTGGTCAAAACAGCCTGCTCCTGGTACAATGAGGGAGACCTAAATCAATCAATAAATGAATCTGCTTAAAGGCAATTAATCTTGGACAAATGACCCCAAACTATCAAATGATATTAGGATAGTATCTTCAACAAATGGTGTTGGATAAATTGGATCTCCATATGCAGAAGACTTTAACAAGACCCATATCTCTGCCCATGCACAGAAATTGAACTCAAGAAGGATTAAAGACTTAAATACGACCCCAGAACTACTAAGATCATTGAGAGAACTGGAACAAATGAAAGGCCCTGTTTCAGGACATACATAAACCACCAAATATGTTAAAGGAAGCACACACCGTGGGAGACAAACGGATAACTGGGACATGTTGATAATATACACTCATGCACATCAACAGACTTCATCAAAGGAGTAAAATAAGAACACTTAGATTGGGGACATTTTTACCAATGAAAGAAAGGACAAGAAT
>NW_022111372.1:67381791-67388090 GCF_000313985.2 Echinops telfairi
AGGTGCACAGGAGAAAGCTGGTCTTTCTATTCCTGTACTCAGTTACAGTTTTTGAGAGCCACAGGGGGGTCCCATGGGTCAGCATTTATTCGATGGCAGTGCTACTGCTACTACTACTACCACCACAATGATAGTCCAACTAAAAAAAAACAAACAGAAAACAAAAAATGCTGGAGAGAATGTAACCTGTATAAACTTTTGGTGGACTTATAAATACATACAGACACTATGGAAAGCCATATGGTGCTACCTAAAACAGCTGGGAATGGAAATCCCATATAACCTTGCAATATTGCTATTAGGCATATACTCCCCCAAAATAAGAGACAAAACAGGAGCAGATGTGTGCTTTCCCATATTTATTGCAGCATACTTCACAAGAATAAGAAACTGGAAGCAGTCCAATACCCAACAGTAGAAGAATGGAAAATGAAACTATAGCCTTGCACAATGGAATATTTTGCATTCCTGAAAAATAGTGATAAAGCACAAAACACTGCAAGACATTGAAAGGACCTGAAACCATTGTGCAGAATGAAGTTAGTCAATCAAAAAGGAAAATACTGTATGAGTCCACTGTTATGTAGCTAAACACCAAATACATTTTAGAGACCAGTTCCCAAACAAATGAGTACAGAGCCTCCTTACCATCCAGGAACCTTCATCACTTGCCAAATCAGTAGACATTCCA
Organism: Echinops telfairi; assembly: GCF_000313985.2. Taxonomy (NCBI): domain Eukaryota; kingdom Metazoa; phylum Chordata; class Mammalia; order Afrosoricida; family Tenrecidae; genus Echinops; species Echinops telfairi. The sequence goes on from NW_022111372.1 coordinate 67,382,483, forward strand.
CAGAAATAAGAAATGATGATGGCAACGAATAAACAAATGTGCTTGACGCAATGGATGGATGTATATATTGTGATAAGAGCTGTCTAAGCCCCCAACAAAATGATTTAATAATAATAAAAAGAAAGGAACCTACTGGAAAGTCAAGTCAGGATGAAAGGAAGGGAACATCTAGGTCCCAGAGGAGGTCTTTATGCTTCTTTTGATGGCTAACAGGCAGGAGCCACCTCACACTGGGAAGGGACTTTCAACAATAAGTATAGAGAACCCACAGGAGAATTAACCCAGTACTGTATTAAGTTCCTGGCTGTACATTTTGAATTACTTTCCACAAAAACCTCAGTGAATTATGCCATGGGCTATGTACTATGATGACCTTAAACTCTGTCCTTTTGGGGAACATGGTTTCCCCAAAGTTCATGTCATAAGGACTAGATGTAGAAAACTTACTGAATGACCTGGGCTCTGCCTCAAAATTACTTGTTGACCTTGGGATTAAGATGACAATTCCCTGGTGTGCAGAGAAATCCATGACAGTCACCCACAACAGTGGAACTGGCAGATGTTGGTAGGGATTCCTGTCTTAGTGGACATGTGATGGAAAGTGGCACCGAACTACCATCTATCTACTATTGTTTTGCCCTCCTACTTTAATATATGTATTAATCTGATAGGCAAGGATCTGCCTAATCTGATAGGCAACTATCAGCCCTTGTAAATGAATGTTACTGGAAATTTTTCCTTGGCACCAACCTTTATGGTCAATGTAAACAGAGTTTAAACATTTAAGAATTCTATCAGTACAAATCAACAACTCATGGACTGTGGTTCACAGCTGGGCTATATTTACATAACTTCCTTTTCCCAAAATTATGTTGAATTCTATGTCGTTGAATAAATTAATGGCACTATGAATGGTATTGTATTCCCCAAGAGAATGATTGACAATGTTTTTTATTATACAATGATAATGGGATCTCTACAGTGAACCAGAGCCATATATAGTACATATGTAAGCGAATAGATTCTGGGCTTCCACTTAATTTTAGCCCCAAGTCACGAACACTTAGTTCGTATGGCATGGCACTGCTCAATACTTGCCTTCACAAAAAAACCCCTGCAGATATGGGGCTCCAACGAATTGTAGTGAATAAATAGATGGTACCCCACTATCAAAAGAATAGCAGCTGGAGTCTTAAAGGCTCATATTCAAACAAACAACCATCTAAGTGAGGCAGCAACCAAACCCAAGTTGAAGAAACACCACACCTGCTGTGTGAACCAATTATGAATGCCCGCCCACTTTGTAGAAGACCATGGAACCCAAAACTGCTTACGGAGGACCGATTCAGATTAAGCCTCTGTCAGATCCCCTCGGACCATTGTCAAGGGATGGGAATAGCCTTACTTTCAGACAGAGATGATTGTAAAGTTGATTATGGTGGATGGAAGTACGGTATAATATAAAAAATGGTCATTTGATCTCCCTCGACACAATCTGAATTTGTTCTATGTTTGTGTTTTTTGCTTGTTTTTCTACAGGTTTTCTCTGGCTTATCTAACTCTATCTATCTATATCTATCTATCTATCATCTATCTATCATCTAGATGATATATATATATATAGTGCTTTCATTCTCTTTTTGTTGTTGTTTTGCTTTATGTTTTATATGTCTCCCAATTTATGAAACACAGAAGGGCCAGGTATATGGAGACAGTAGTTGATGTAATAGCTTATTGGGGATGTCAGGGGCAGGTTGGGGAGAACTAAGGAGCAAATAATAAATACCAAGGAAGCAGGATGCATTAGAACTGATTGTGATTGAGTATATATGACCCTGTTTAAGTATGACTAAACTATATGTGAATTTTATCACACTAGAACTATTGGGGACAAAGAAGAAGAACCATTAATACATTAAGCTTGCAAATACCTTACAAAAACTTTTGTATTAAAGTGTCAGCAAATAACCCTCAGAAGTAGCCTTAATCCAGTTTTATAGATGGTGATACTGAGACGCAGAATGATCATGTCACTTGCTCATGGCACAGTCAGCCACTGGAAGTAATTTTCCAAAGCCCAGAGTTGTGGGCACATTTGAATCACATGGTATTGCCCTAAAATTGATCCAGATTTCTGAGACCAATATTTGACCTCTAAATTTTCTAATTGCAAATATTTTCAGATGCTGTTTCTTTCTTTAATAAACAATTGAAAGTCATAAGTGATTGACACAAATTGCTCCCTGAATAATGTGTGTAGGGTTTCTCAAACAATTGAAGGTTGAGGCAATGCAGGATATTATTAGAAACCTTTGGGTGGATTCTAGGGCTCAGAGGGGAGCCCTGTATTTGCACAGGAGAACACCTGGCCTGAAACATGCCGACAAGGCTGTGAATTCAAAGGGCAGCCACCTCCACCTCTGACTCAAGCAGTGCTTTAAGGCTTGTACTGGCAGGGCTGCTCTTTAGAATGATTACCCGCAGAATGGCACCATCTGCAAAATGTCAGCTCAGTACGGACAGACAGCTGCTCGACGGACTTCAGCTGCAGTCATCTGCCCGTGTTGCCAGTAACTCAAAAAGGAAAGGATTGGGAGGGGCTGAACTCCCAGATAGACAAATATGCTCTAACGCTCAGCTCCTGACCTCGAAAGATTTTCTGTAAAGAAGTCCACTTTTGCGATTACTTCTGTCAATCTCTTATGTGCTTTTAAATGCATATTATAGAGAATCTCTGAACTTTACATGTTCTGAAATGAAACTTATGATTTCATAACTCAGCTCCTGACCTCGAAAGATTTCCTTTCATTTCTCAAATAAGATCTCCTTCTAGTATTTCTATCTAGCCAACATGATTCTAATCTATCTAAGCAGGCATAAGAGAAATGCATATGTTATTTTTTTTCTCTCCTTCTTCTTTCACACCGCATGACCCTTCAGACTAAGTCAGATTTTGTGCTCTCGGAATATGGTGGTTTGTTTTTTTTCTTTCATGGATGTAATGGAGGTTTATGACCATTTTGTGACTCTTTCATGAATATATTTCATTAATTAACCCATAACCTCCACACAAGCAGGAACTGTGCTTGTATTTGTTCACGGCTCATCAGTTCTTGTTAGCTCTCTCAGGCCCTTTCCAGCAGAAGGAGATACTTATTTGTCAGGCCTCGCAAATGTTGCTGTGCTTGAGCTCACTGTTGCAGGCCTTGTGTCACTTCCACTGATTGAGGGCTTTCCACATCCTTGTGGGATTGTGTGTTCATTTCAGGTTGGTGCTAACACAGTGTTTGCAGTGGATTTAGGCAGGACAACTGCATAGCCAAGGGAAGGCAGTGCTACAGGAATGGACAGAATAGGCCCTCTTTGCATCCACAGATTTGCATATGAGTTGGTGGAGGTGGGTTGGAGCTTCAGTGTCACGTTACTATCGGATGGTAATTGGGTCCACAACCTCCTTTTCCTCACTGAGTACAGTAGAAGGATAGGTGGTGCCTGTTGGGATGTGCTCGGCAATTGCTGAGGGAGAGGACGTGCCCTTCTAGCCAGTGTCTTACAGGGCTGTGGGTGGTGTTCCCACTTGTCCTGGAGTTATGAAGGTAGTAGGCATGCGTCCATAGTGGTGCTGAAGAAGAATGTTGAAAGACCCTAGACTGCTAAAAGGAGAAACAAATCTGTCTTGGAAGTACAGCCAGAGTGCTCTTTAGAGGAAAGGATGGTGAGACTTTGTCTTAAATACTTTGGACATGTTGTCAGGAGAGACCAGTCCCTGGAGAAGGACATCATGTTTGGTAAAGGAGAGGGGCAACAAAAAAGAGAAAGGTCATCAAGGTGATGAATTGACCCAGTAGCAACAATGGGCTCAAACTCAGGAACAATGTGAGGGTGGTGCAGGACGGGGCAGTGTTTTGTTGTGTTGTGCATGGGGCCTCTATGGGTCACAGCAACTCAATGGCCCCTAACAATAACATCAACAACAGCAAGCATATGGTGGTGCTCACTGGTCAGGTGTGGAGAAACAAGTCCGCTGTTCACTGGTAGTTTGTTGGAAGTAGGTGGGGGTTAAACACTTTTAGAGAGTCATCAGATGCGCCTGAACCCTCCCCACAGTGGCTTGGCCTGATCAGAAGTGAGGAAAGTGTCTGCCTAGAATCTGGGGGCAGGGGGACTTCTAGCCCTTATCACATGTACTCACTGTTCTGTGAGTCTATCCTGTACAAATAGTCAGGCACTGCCCCTGGGAAGTAGTCCTATCCTTGATTTCTAGCTCACTCTCTGCTCTGTGGTCACGCAGATCCGTGGAGCTCTTGCCTGACTGAGTGCACACCCCTTGCTTAGATTTAACTCATCCTGCTTCACTCCAGATGTATATGCTCAGCATCTCTGTCCATCTGGAAAGTCAGTGGTGCTGTCTTCCTATGCTCTCCAACTGGTACATGTTTCTTGTTTTGTCTCAACATGACTGCTTTGTCCCAAGCTGGCTTTCATTGCACCTATGATTCCCATTTTCTTTTATTCTTCTTTCTTTTTTTTCATTCAGTCTTCCATTCCGTATTTGGTCTTCTTTTTCACCATTTTATTTTATGCTCAGGGCTCCAAGGTTGCCATCCATATATTTTTCCCTTGGAATCTTCTGTCTGTGCTATAGGAGGACTCAGTGCTGTATCTGAATTAGCTGTCATCATCTTTGGCTGTTCTTCAATCCAATAAGTTTTAATTGGTTAATTTTTAAAAGCAATCCCCAGTTATTTTTGTCCTAACTTATCTTGGCTTGGGAGCTCTAGTGAAAATTATCCACTGTGCGTGTGCTTGCTGTTATTGGAAATACTAGTGGCATAGAGGCTAGCATCATAGGAACAAGCAAGTCTTTGCAGCACAATTCACTGACAGAAAGATTGTTAAACGAGGCGCCTCCAATGAATTTGTTGTTTTCCCTACCCTTCTCCAGTCATTCTAATGTCAACATTCTTAATATCTGCCCAACATATTGTTCCACTTTAGTACCCACTTTTTTTGTGTTTTGTTTTTCTTTTCTTTATTATTTGTTTGTTTTTGTAATAGTGTTCAGTGAATTCAATAAAGTAGGTTGTTGTAGAAACATAACCCATCATTTTAACAAATGCTTCCCAAGAATAAATGTCATTATATAGTTATATTTTCAAGCTTCCTAAAAGCCTCAGTTGCTATGGAATTTCCCTCCTCCAACTACTAAGCTAACTATTGGCCAAATATTTTCACTGCATCATCAAAGTGTAGGCATTACCCCAATAGTTTATGTTTAATTACAAATGCTACATATGTGGATAGGACACTTGATTTTTTAGGCAGTGTAAATAAATAAATCTCGCTATTGATACAGAATTACTTTGCACTATAAATAATCAAATCTAAATAGTGAAACAAGCATATGTCTCAGCAGTAATTAAAGGAGTCACTCAGCTCTAAATATTTGGATGGAGTATATCAATGAAGCTTAATCATCATTTAAATGTTCTCTTGGCATGGCAGGTATATGCTAATTTATTACTTTTCACAATTGAATTTTAATCTTTTTATACTTTGTATAATTTTTCAGTAAGTTTGTATCTCATACTACACTTTTATTTCCTAT
>NW_022111372.1:67389255-67391345 GCF_000313985.2 Echinops telfairi
AAAAAAAGTCACTGTAACCAGAGAGAACCTTCCCAGGAGATGCCATTGAGTGCACTAACTCAGAGTGAGTTGCTCAGAACTTTCCTAGTGGGAAAAATGCATCCTACGAAAGCTTGGTTCCACCCAGCAGAATTCTGGTTTATTTTGGGGTACCGCTTTGGGTGTTTATGGTGTTTCCCTTTTTCTCTCTTTGCTCCCACATTTGATAAGCTTCCTGAGTGCCATGACAATCCTTCAGTTCCTCATATTTCCAGTGCTTCTATCTTGTTCCTATTTGAAATTTATTAAAAGTTCTTTGGACTCCACTGAGCTTTCACAGTGACAGTCTTCAACTAGGTGCTTTCAATAAAAGAACGTTTTCTCTGTTAATATCCACACTATAAGAAGGGTTTCTTTGTTAATATTCTCAACTCAAGAATCTAGGCCCAAGAGAAAGAGGGATATCCTGTAATGATGATGAGAAATGGGCTTATGTAAAATAAAAATGGAAAAGACTATAACTCAACCAACAAACAGATAAACACCAGCAGGAATAAAAACACTAATGAATACTTGTGGCATGTGGAAATGAAACCATTTGATTTAAAGCATGATTTAATTGGGTAATAATTACTGGAACAATGAGAAAGGTCAAAAAGTAAATTAGCATGTAGATTTAGCCTTTTCAGCCTATTGACATCTGTAAGCTGGCCGCACCAAAAAAATGAAAATAATGTTTGTTGTTATAACTACAGGGATATTTTTATAAAAATAATGCATGTATGCTGAAACACTGCACAAAAGTGTAACAGAGAATATAGAGTCATTTTGGTGTCATCCCTTCTGACAGTGTCATCCAAAGTGGTCTGTATCTTCCATATCCAACTAGTGACTCCTGCCTAAGGAATGAGTATGTTCCACCTCCTATTTAGTAGCAGTTAAATCATGTGATGCACTGCAAATCAGTGAAATGCTACAAAAAGAGTAATTGATGTGAGTGCCAAATATCCATTAGTCCTTATGCCTTGATTCTCAGAATTTTCAAGTAGCAATTTTGATTGGTGTTTTGAACTCAGTTGTCAAAGACCATGGACCCCTTTGAACCATTTACTTTACAATCTCTTTACCATATTCATTTCTATTTGACTTGAATATGTGCTGTTCTTATATTTCCTGTGTCTAATGCATGTTTTCATCACAGCTTTTTTTCCCCACAAGGGTTTTTTTTGTGCACACAAGTGATGGGATTCAGATGATTCACATCGGTTCAGCAGAACCAATATGCAAATTTTTTGCTGAGTTCAGCAAACTAGTTGTCAAAATTGCACTTGTAATCAGGGATCTCTCTAATTGTAGAAAATCAAATGTACAATCCTTACTCTCTTTTTAACATTAATCTGCTCAATAGCATATTCTAAGCACCTGTAGTAATGTTCATTCCACTCATATGTATAAAAAATTACACATAACTATGCTTGTAATATTTATTTATTCATTTCATAAACAAATAATTTATAATAAAACTTAATATTTTTACTAAAAGTGATATTTTTTCTTCTTGTGTTTGTTACTTCAGTAAACAAACATATAATGTAATAAGAAAAAGTGCAAAACAACCAGAGGGTGATATGCTGTCACTTGTTCCAGGGTTGTGTTATGCCCCAGAATTCCCATGGGATATTATGAGTAAGTTATTTAATTACTAAGAATGTCCAATGAGATAAAAAATTGTCAGAACACTTTCTGTAAGTTCAGCAAATGTGGGAAGAAGTTTTTCAAAAATGAATATAATATTTCCAAAGAAGAGAAGTTGCCTATTTCTAATGTATCAAACACAATGACTATTATTTAATTTGCCTGCATCTAAAGGAATGGGATCCTATTCTTAGAGTGAAAAGCTGGTAAGGATAAATCATCCTTAAAATTAACTTTAAAAAGATGGTTTAGAACAACCAATGCTGCTCCGGCAAAAGTGAAGAGTAGTGCCAGTGAGGACGCCAAGCAAGGAGCATTATACAAATCTCTTAAATAACAGTTTTATTGGATTATGGCACAGATTAATTAATAGTGTAAAACTCTTTCTTGTAACACAATCTAGTTTTGTGTACCTC
>NW_022111372.1:67393769-67395395 GCF_000313985.2 Echinops telfairi
GAGGTGGTGAAATAATATTGTTTAAATATAGATCTTTTATCCAGCTGTCTACAATCCCACCCAATGATTGAGTGATGCTATCTAAATAAGGTATAGAGGACTTTAACTTCAGGATTGATCAGTTTCTCCATTCCTCTGTGTGTAAGTGAGCCATCTCAGAAGCAGGAGGAGAGAATTCATGGAACCATTAAGGAGCCACTAAGAAAGAACATTCTCCCAAGTTCCCTGCCTGAAGTGGCAGAGGCAGCAGAGGCCATGACCTGCTGAGAGCCGAGGTGCCACAGCAGGAGAGCTGTGACACTGAGACAGAGGACAAGAAACTGCAAGGTAGACTAGTGGGTGGGCTTCTTGGCCCTAGGAGGCAGAAGCCCAGTGGCCGCATGGTTGAGAGGTTGAAAACCAGAGAGATGAGACTTGACTGCTGCCTGAGGAAAGGTTTTGTTGTGAAAGATGGCTATGTCTGTCATGTTTTGTTCATGGCTTGTGGTAACCCGTCATCTTCTCAAATGCATCTCTGTCATGTCGAGGGTTGCTGTTAGTTCTATGTGGACAGTGCAATAGATTATTGAATTTAACAGAAAAGTAGAGACTTGTGGGAAGAAAAGTTGGTGTCAGAACAGGGTCAAAAAGGATGGTAGATGAAAATACGTCTTACCTCTGCCTTCTAGCAATTGACCTTGGCTGCTGTGGAGATGGATTTTCCTTCTCCCTACTGAAGTCCAGTTACATGTAGCTTCCATGCCATTTACTTGCCTGTAATATCCTTTTGCTTAAAGTCACTTCCAAATTAATGAATGCATTCGTTGGCAAGAAATTTGTATAAATTCATTTTGTACAAATACATTTTAGATAAGCAATGAAGAGAAAAGAGAGAATAGTGAATGAAGAAAGCTGCAATTTGTCAAACTAGAAAAATACGGTAATTGCATTGTGTAACCGATGGAATTATATGGTCTGTCCACTCGTCTTTTTCTCACTCATATTGCCTCTATATTCTATTCATTAGATTTATAGGGACCTTTGCTCATAATATTTTTATAGAGTCTACTTAAATTCCACTGATACTCATAGAATAAATTATTTATAATAATTTACAATTTATTGATGATAGATTGTAGCTTCTGTCTATTCTATTAAATTTAAAGCCAATTTTGGATATAGCAGAGTTCAAATAAGAGAAATATAAAGAGAATATATAAAATTTTGAAATATATTATTTATGGATAGCTTGGCAATGTGCATGAAACTGAAATTATTTTAATGACCAGAAATGTCAAAAAATCATCATACTGAGGAAAATACTACAAATTTACAATGATCCTGTCTATAGGACCTCTTGGTTGTTTGTGGTCATTGGAAAAGACCCTCACTTTCCTCTTGTTTTGTCTCAATAAGACCACTGTAAAACTTGTAAAACTTCTTCCTGGCACCAAACACATCAGTAGCGGTCTATCACTGAGCAACGGCAGGTGCAGTCCCAGACCATCACAACGAAACCGGGATTGCGATGAAGCAAGTCACATATGTTTTGTCCAAGTTTGCATACAAGCTATGTCTATAGCAACATAAAGTCTAGTAAGTGTTCTAAAGCACGATGAGAGGTATTCAGAATTGCCAAAATGTGAC
>NW_022111372.1:67396241-67411538 GCF_000313985.2 Echinops telfairi
CTCTCAACATACCCTCAATTTACCCTGCCATGTCCTTAGGCATTAATTAATCCAGTTACGATCTCTGTAAATTTACCTATCCTGAATTTCACGTACAGGAAAACATACCAATCCAAACAAAAAAGAAAAAAAAATCAGAAAGAGGAAAAACTCAACTGAAAAGAAAACAGAAATTATTAAAATCTAGAACAAATTTAAAATAGGTCAAAATGGTTAAAAGTGTGAAATTGAAACCTAACTAGATCTGCAATAATCTATTTTACAAAGCACTGTCTGATAGAGAACTGCTGTCCACAGCTCTGGACTGTGGTCACAGGGGATTCACCAAAAGCTTACTCCACATGGATACATTGAAAATCGATTTGGGGGTTCCATAATCATCTATACCTTTGTGCAAGACAAATGCTCAGAATTTAAGCTCTAAAACTCTTCCTACCTTTGGTTTGGATTTTATTATTTACAATTCTTAGATCACACAGGTTGGTGTGTGTGTTAGTCTGAGTAGACTAGAGAAATAGAATTCATAAACATTCATATTTTATCGAGAGAGTTTTATATAAAGGGAAATTATACATTAAGCATCCCAACCCAGTCCCGTACAAGCCCATAGTCCGACATTAACCCATATGTCTGACATTGATCTACAAAATCCTCCTCAAACTCACAAAAAACACGCAATGATGCCGACAGCAGGAGGAAAGCGAATCAGTGAGCGTGTAAACATCTCAGCGCTGGCAGTGGTCTCCATGTGGCTTCTCCAGCATGCAGGGCTGCATCCGGGTAGGTCCATGTGGCTTCTCCTCAGGGATGTCTCACAGGAAGGGAGCATTTCCAGCTGAAGTAGAGAATTAGCTAAGGCAGCTGTAACTGGTCCAACCCTTAGAAAGCAAGAGACAGGCAAGGCGAGACTCGCTGAGCCATTTATCTCTCCTCCTTTCAATTAAACTGCCCTTCAATGAGTCCCACATGTGTTCATTGGCCAGGGTGGCACAATAAACCTTAACTATCACAATGTGCTTCTTCCATATTTTAAAATAAAACAGAAAAGATGCTTGTCTTAATGAAACACATTCTAGAGGCAAAATATACAGTAGGTATGATAAGGAAATGAATTTCATAGCATATGCAAAGTGGATAAATTCCCTGGGAAAATGGAACAACCAGCAGAGAATAGGGGGTGGGACTGTGCATTTGGTGTTGGGGTCAGGACACAATTGTAAACACTGTGGCTAGGTTGTGCTTCCAAAGGTATGAAAAAGGGGGGGAATTCATTTTGTAAATCCTGGAGGCATAACACTCGAGGCTGAGGATGGAGCTCAAAGGAAGATTTTCTGGAAGGAGTATGCTTGGTCCATGGCACATTAATGGAGGGGGAGCGGTGATGCTGGACAAAGGGGAGAGAAGGGAAGCCAGAGAGGCGGTGCTGCTCTCCTTTCAGGGAAATAAGGCACTTAAGAATCTAAAACTCCTTTTAAGGGAATTGGATTTTATTCTGAGTTAGGAGGACCTATACTCAAACTTTGAGCTGAGCTGTGCCATGTTTAAAAGGGGAATTGCTGTACTGAGATTCTTCCTATCTTGTATTATATTGTCTTAAGGATCTTAGAACATAAGGTTTTTGCAGACATATAAGATCAGGTGAAAAGGTCCCTGATGACTCTGGTTCAAACTCACTAGCTGCTCCAGGGGAGAAAGATGAGGCTCTCGGCTCCCATAGAAACTTGTAATTAAGTGCCGTTGAGTCGGTTCTGAATCTTAGAGACCCCATGTAAAACAGAGCAAAGTACTGTCTGGCACTGCACCATCTCCATATTGTTCTTATGTTTGAATCCTTTGTTGTAGCTACTGTGTCCATCCATCTTTTCAAGGTCCTTCCTCTTTTTTGCCGCATCTTCACTTTACCAAGCAGATGTCTTTCTCCAGGGACTCGTGTCTCCTGATAACATGCACAAAGTATGTGAGGTAAAGTCTCTCCATCCTTCTTTCCAAGGAGAACTCTGCTTGTATAGTGCGGTTACAAGTTGGACCACTAATTGCAAGGTCAGCAGTTTGAAACCATCAGCCACTCTGTGAGAGAAAAATGAGGTCTTCTATTCCTGTGAAGAGTTGTAGTCTTGGAAACTTACAGAGGTAGTTCTATCCTGCCCTGCATGTTTGCTATGAGTCAGAATCAACTTGATGACAGCGAGACAAAGAGATGAACCACCTCAAAAATCCTGTACGGGGGTGGGGTGGGGGTGGGGCCCATGAGTCCAAATGACTTAATGGCAATGGGTTAGGGTTATGTGAAACTCTGGGTTCTTGACAGTAAATGGTTAAGAAATGTGTTGACTTCTATTTTAAAATTGTTAAATTGCTCATAACAATGATAAAAATAATGCTTTCTCCTCCCCAAATCCAAAATACTAAAAGAAAATATTGAGTAAGCAAAGATGAGTAGGCCTACCTACACATGCTCTAACTTTGAGCAGTGCTTTAAATGTCTAACTATAAATGTCCTCATTGTTCCCCCTTACTTGTTTTTAATTTTTTCTCAGGATTTTCACGCACACACATCCACACACAGAGACATACAATCTACTGAGAAGTAAAGGATTGTCTCAAATTATAGTGACTTATAATGCATATTCAACTTTTAGCCAAATTCCTATTTAATAAAAGACTATGTTTCTTTGCAGCCTTCAATATGGATTGTAACTCATTGTAAATGAAGCAAAAATCCTCACAACTGGACCATTATGTAGCATCATGAAAAACAGAGAACAAAATTTAAGTTCTGGATTTCATGTTGATTGGATCCATATCAGTGCTCATGAAAGCAGCAGTCAAGAGATCAAAGGACACACTGCATTAAAGAAATCTGCTGACCAAGTTCTCTTTAAATTGTTGAAAGCAAGAATGTTACTTTTGGGCTAAGGTATGCCTAACTTGAGTCATGGTATTTTCAATCACCTCAAATGCATGTGAAAGGTGGCCATTGAATTAGGAAAACCACAGAAGAAACAATGTTTTTGAACTATGTTGTTGGTGAAGAACATTGAAATTACCATGAACTGTCAAAACAGCAGTCAGATCTATCTTGGAAGAAGTACAGCCAGAATGCTCCTCAAAGACAAGGATGGTGAGACTTCTTTTCATGTACTTTGACATGGCGTCAGTAGAGACCAGAAGGATATCATTCTAGGTAGAGAGGAGGGGCAGTGAAGAAGAGGAAGTCCCTGCATGAGAAAGATTGACACAGTGACTGTAGCAATGAGCTCAGACCCAAGACCAATGGTGAGCCTGGCAGTGCACGATCAGTGGTGTTCTGTTCCATTGTACACAGGGATCCTATGGGTCAGAACCAACCCGATAGCACCTAACAACAACTTTTCATTGTTGGAAGCACTATTCTGTGGGCTAAACAGCAGCAACAACAGAAGCCACTTAAAATTCAAGTGAAAGCAAAGTTGGTTTGATTATACTGTCTTCAGATATCCCATTTCCATTCTAAATAAACAAATGGTCTGTCATGTTAGAGCATGACGTGTATATATCCCCTTTTTATTTTTCATCCAACCTTTCCCATAGTATTCTCAGAGCTTTTATAGGGCAATCAGTGACCTTTGTCAACAAGTCTGAACTACAATAAACTAATTTTTTTAAAGGGAAAATACCTTTCCTTTCAGAATGCTGAGGATACTAATTTCAGATTCTTCAAAACTTTTAAGTGTAAAATATGGTTTCAAATCTAGATGAAATAGATTGAGAAATTGCTGAGTCACTTGGAAGAAAAAACTAAGTTCAAATCAGTAGTGATAAGAAAACAAATCAGTAGTGATAAGAAAACATTTGTACTGCATTTCCTCAGTTACCTCATTTTAGCTTTCTCCTGCATTGTAGAATAAATCTGCACAAGAAGGGACTATAGAAAATTATTAGAATGCCATTTTTCGTTACTGGTTTTCATGAGGAGATTAGACTTGCATTCTAATGGCAAAAGTTTCCACAAGAAAATGCATGCATTTAATAAACATTTGCCGTGTGTCTATCATCGTCTAAACAATGTATGAATCACCAAGTAAGCGATGGTGAATGAAGTGTGAATTCCCTGCCCTCAGGGATTCAACATTCTGCAGGAACAGACAAACTAAAAATAAATAGATGATTGCCATGGGCAGGAGAGAGAGAGAGAGAGAGAGAGAGAGAGAGAGGAGTCAATGTTTAATAGGCACAGAGTTTATATTTCATGGTGACAGAAAATATTTGAAAGCAAATAGTGGTGATGGTTGCATAGTTTTAGGACCATAATTAATGCCACTGATTTATGCATTTAAAATTATTAAAATGACAAGTTCATAGTTTATATACATACTTATCTATATATGCCAGAATAAAAAGTTCTATAGGATTTTAACACAATTCTAAACACTTCTGATAAACAGTTAAATTTCAAATAAATGAATAATTAACCAGACTGGCAATATAAATGATTGCACACTCTAGTGATAGCCATTAAAGAAATCCATAACGAATTTAGATAATAATTATTGGTAGTTGTTCTCTTGTCAGTTCTGAGTCATGGTACTTAATGTATAATAGAAGGGATCATTATTTGGAACATAGCCCCTGAGTCTATTGCTGCAGGTAAGGTATCAAGTCTTCTCACAGTGAGGGAGTGGTTTCTTTGTTTACATTGACCCTGCACTTTCACAAGCCTGGTATCTTTTTGTCACATTTGGCCTTATGGATGACCTTTCCAGATAACAATTAAGGGCTCTTTATTTTCGGTAGAAGGAGTCCTGATGTTAACTGTTAGGTAAGCTTATGGATTGGCAGTCAAAATCTTCCATCTGCTCAGTAAGAGAAAGTTGAGGATTTGTGCTTTCATAAATATCAACAGCCTCAGAAACCCTATGGGTCACTATAATTGGAATTTTGGTAGCAGAGTGTCTTGATTATGCAAATGCTTAGCATGCTCAGCTGCTAATGAAAAGGTTATAGGTTTGAGTCTGCCTAGCAGAAAGAAATGATACTTTATTTCTTAAAAAAACAAACAAACAGATAAACGGCCTATGGATATAATTCTGTTTTGACATGGAACTGAATGATGATTCTTATGATTTGTTTTTAATTTTGTCTTCTGAATGTGTTTGAAATTTTATTTTTATTGCAGTTGTCAAAAATATACATAGCAGAACATGTTCAGCTATTTCTATGTGTACAATTCAGTGACATTTACTGTATTCTTTGAATTATGTAATAATTATTATCCTTCTTTCCCAAGCTGTTCTTCACAATTAAGACAAACTCACTGCCCTAAGTGTCGTCTTAACATTTGGGCTTTCCAATGGCCAGCAAAAGAATGACAATTAGTGTCTTTTCTTCTGGAGCGGCAGAGAAAGAAGAATCAGGAATAGGGCAAAGAAATGAAGTGTGGACCTTGTAGTTCCAACGGACAGCTGCCTTCTTTGCTATGAGAGCTGAAGAGCTGAATGGTGCCTGGCGATAATTACTGAAAATTTTGATCAAATATTCCATAGTAGAATCCAGATCAAAGGAGTGCAAATGCAGAATAGAATTTCAAAATATTATAGAATCTAGAGTTCCTGTAAATCTTAAACCAAAAATATCTCCTGTGTTCTAAATTTTGGCACACTGGTAAGGACAGGAGCCCCCTGAGCTAGTATCAAGCAGACTGAGCTATAAAGGAAGAAAATAAACTGAGCATGCAAAGTAAGAGAGACGAAGGAAAGGGAAAACCATGTTGTACAGAAGTTGTGGAGACAAGGTGTGCAAAACCATTGAGGTGAAACAAGAGATCCGTGTATTCTAGGATCTGGGCTATGGAATGGAACTGATACCAGTGTGAGAAGAGGTTGGAGAGGGAGAGGCTGGTGCTGAAACAGAAGGGAATTACAGAGTGAGGTGAAAAATCTGAACTTCTCCCCGAAGTGTACTGGAAATCCATCCATTGCAGGATTTCAGTGAGAACTGAGAGTGAGGCTTCTAAAATTTAACTTTTACTGTTGTGTTGAGGGTTGATGAGGTCAAGGGTAAAATGAATGAAAGTCCTTCCATATGAAAGTTTAGGCAGGGGTGAGGATATCTTTGATTAATGTGCTAGCACTGGTGATAATGGAAAGTGAATGCATTAAAGATATTTTTTAAAGCGAGCTATCAGAGTGTATTCATGGATTGGATGTCAAGGATGTGTTAGATAGAGAATGCAGAGGCAATTCCTGGTTTAAGCACTTGGGTAAACAGTGATTCTAGAGGAAAAACTTTGATAGGACAACGCAAGTCACTCTTGATTTATGTTGGGATATGTTGACGTTGAAATGACCACAGACATGCAAGTATGCAGTTCAGGAGACTGCGAGGTGAGATTTGAAAGTGTTTGACTTATAAAAAAACAAAAGAAAACAAAAAAGCCTGTCTCAGCGGTCAAGTGTTTAAATTACTTTGAGTGTTTCCAGCTCTGTACGTAACCTGACCTTTCCTGTGGTTCCAGCTTACCCAACCAGCCTCCCTCTAGTAGATCACAGGTTAGCCCCACCTCAAACCTTGTCTTTTGAAGCTGTGACCATGCTTTCCTTTACCATTGTTGTAGTTAGGTTCTCATCATTGAGTAGCTTCCAATTCATAGCAGCCCTATGGCTAGCATTAGAAACACCGCCCAGTCCGCCCCCATCCTCAAATTGTGGTTATGTTCAAGTCCATTTTCAGCCACCTTGTCAATCCATCTCCTTGAGAGCCTTCCTTTGTCCACTGCCTCTCCACTTTACTAATCAGGATGTCTTACCCATGAATCAGTCTCTCCTGATAACATGTACAAAGTACATGAGACCAGCCTCATTTGATAATGTCTCACCTGTTCTACATGTGTAAACCCTAACACCATTATCTCCTACCCAGAGTGGGCTTCTGCTAGTCTCTCTGTTTCCATTCTTAAACACTTAATGATGTTGTGGTCTCCACATATAGCAGAGTGAATTTTATGCAATGTAAATCAAATCAGTCATTACTATTACTACAACTCTGTGATGTTTTACCTCTTTTTCCAAATCCAAATGGCCAACAAAGGTGTGAATGTATGCTAAGTAGCAATAGCCAGGGTTGTTTTTGTTGTTAGTTGTCATCAAGTCGGATATGACTCATAAAGATTAGAGACCTATAAATCAAAACTAAAATGAGGTCCCATAGAACCTCAGCTAAGATGGCATATTAAAAAAGAAAAGAAAAAGAATTGAATGTTGATAGAGTCGTCTCCCATTTACCACAATATTTGTATCTTTGTCTTTATACTAATATGATTTTATCTTTACCACCTCAGTGTGATTTGTTTTTCATTGTTTGTTGAGGGTTTTCCCAGCTGAGAAGCACAGGAGGAGTGGATGTATAACAATAATTACTGATACAAAGTGTTATAGGGACTGCGAGGGGTGGGGTGGATGACAGAGAGGAAGGGTGATTTCAGAAGTAAATAATGAATACCAGAGGGGTTGAGAAGCACTAGAACTGATGGTTGGGGAGAGGATGGGGGATGCTCTAAGACTAAGAGAGATGTGTTAGTCTGGGTTGACTAGAGAAACAAATCCAGAGGGACACTCATATGTGTTTAAGAAAGAGTTTTATATACAAGAGCAATTGAATATTGAAATAACATCCCAGTCCAGTCCAAAGTAGGTCCATAAGTCCAGAATTAGCCCACATGTCTGATACCAATCTATAAAGTCCTCTTCAGACTCATGAAATACATGCAATGATGCCAAATGCTGGAAGATTACAGGCCAGTGGGTGGAGAGTATTGTGGATCCTGTGGCATTGTAAGCATCTTAGCACTGGCAGGGGTCTCCACATGACTTCTTCAGCTCTCAGGGGTCTGACTTCATCAAGGTTGGTCCATGTGGCTTCTCCTCAGGGATGTTTCACAGGAAGTGAGCAGAAAGAGCGAGTATCTCCCCCTCCAGGGAGGAATACAGGAGTTCCCAGAATCCGCAGGAGAAGGCTATGCCCACACAGAGGCCTCATTGGTTATATCCTAATTGACAAGCTAGACTCCACCCCTACACTCAATCCTCAATTGACCCCAGATAGATGTGGTGATGATTGTATAATTCCCCTTGATATGACTGAACGATTGAACTATTTACTGGTATGGTATGTAATTTATGTGCCAATAAAACTGCTGGGGAAAAAAAGAACAAATAACAACAAATGTTGACAAGGATGTGGGGAGATGAAATTATTATCCTTGAACTTCAAAATAGTACAATCATTATGGAAAAGATATGGTGCATATTTAAGGAAAGGTTAAAAACACAACTACTCTATGATCTTGCAGTCTGATGTAGTTGTTGATGTGAACTGTCAAGTCAGTGTCACACATGACAACCCTATGATGAACAGAAAAAATAACAACACACTGCCCCATCCTGTGCCATCCTCACAGTTACTCAATTTTACAGCCCCTGTGTCAGTTCATCTTGTCGAAAGTCGCCTTCTTTTTCTGCTATCCTCCGTGTGCCCTCTCCCCACTTCTCTTTACCATTCATGCTATCCTTCAGGGTCTGGTCTCTCCTGACAATATGACCGAAATATGTGAGATGAAGTATCGCCATTCTAGCTTCCAAGGGGCATTTTCACTGTACTTCTTCCAAGACAGGTTTGTTTCTTCTTTTGGTAGTCCATGGTGTTTCCAACGCTCATTGTCAGCACCATAGTTCCAATGCTTTGATTCTTCTTTCATATTCCTTATTCAAGGTTCAACTTCCAGATGCGTCTTTTCCTTCTTTCGTCAGCCTTCAGGGATGATGATTATGGATACATGTGCAATTCTCTAACAATATAGTCACAAAACACAAAAACTGAAGTTAGCTGACCTGTGCTTCTGCATTCTTTAACCTATCAGAATTATCCTTACTTGGCTTTTATGTTTGAAATGGTATTTTATATATTATCTTAAAATCAGGGTTGTTATATTGAAACAGATAATCTAAAACATTTGATTTGCTAAGTTGTGCTTCAAATTAAATTTCTTTTAAGCTCTTTATAAGTAAAGGAGATCTTTAAAACATAGACAAAATCAATGTATTTTAAAAGCCAAAAGTGCTTTAGGGATCAATCCTAACTGAGGTTCAAAGAAATTGCATCTTCCCCAAGGTCGTGCAGTTGCTGGGAGACTAGTCTAGGCTGGAAAAGCGTCTTCTGAGACTTACTCCAGAGCTCTCCTCATCAACCTTCTAAAGGTAATAATCAGTGTGCTGTGCAAGGCAGCTTTCACAATGCTACACTGTGCACAAATTACTGATGATTCATTGTCGGATGTTTAGTCCTATTTTATCAAACCTTTCAGAATGTTAATTTTCTTTTCTTCCAGTGTCTTGATAGAAAGAGGGTTTTCAAAGTTTGGGTGGAATAAAATTGATTTTTCTGCTGGAACACTTAAGACTTTGCTGTTGTCTTTTGACCTTTGTCAAAATAACTTTGAACTTATATACTGAATTATTTTCATGTTGTATGCTTAGGTAAGAGAAACATTGAACATACATTTCTTTTCAAAGTACTATTCATAATGATAAGAGAAAATACAGAGAAGAAAAATAATATGAAAGGGTTTGGTCAATTATTAAACTCTTTACTAGAGATTATAAGTGGTTATAAATTAGATCAGGGTTATATTCTAGTGGTTTGAGACCTAAGAGAGAAATCAGAACATGAATGGATTTTTAAAAGAATTTTACAGTTATATAAACTGGTGGGAATTCTTACAATTGTGTGTCATCTAGCAGTCATGATATTTTCTGCAAAATCAAATTTTATGTGGCTTGTATATTGTCTGAACAATGTATTGTATGCAGGCAGTCCCTATATATGAATGAAATATATTTCGAATTCTATCTTTAACTTAAATATATGTGAGTTAGAATAGTTAAGTGTATTTTTGGAGTGAAAACATTAAAGGAACATTCTAGTTTCATGAAAGCATCTTTTGCATAACAATACTTTGATGTGTGTTGCAAAGTAACATTATATTGTTATTATGAACCATTTTACAAACCTACGATTTTTTAATATAATAAGTTATATGGAGTTTGAGACTTGATGTGTATGGAGTCAAAGACTGCCCAAATTAACATTATGACTATACTTTTAAATTTACAAATTTGATTTCCACAAATGTATCAGTATTTAAGTGATTGGTTCTGTATATTACATACCTATCTATGTATTTCAGTAATACTCTGCAGTTTAAATACTATCAAATCATTTGTTTAATTAACCAGCTTTGCACATTCATCAAAATCAATTTCTTAGAATGAAAAGAGCTAATTTAAATATCACCAAGTCTAAAATTAAAACCTCAATTTTCTTTAATGTCATGTGCAATTTGGCACCTCTCTGACTAATCTAAATATTATAAATCCCTCTTTAATTTTAATTTAGTCAGAATTTTAAGCTATATTCCCTTCTGGGTAATGTTAGGCTGGGTTTTCAAGAGAAGCAAAACCAGGGATGCTTGAGTGTGTATGAGAAAGAAAATTAACAGCGAGAAAGAAGGGCCTGCACAGTCACAGATTCAGGGAAGCCCAATCAGGTTCCAGTTTTCATTTGCAGATGCTAAGCTAGATGCCCTTTTGGATTAACACAGTTGCCAGGGCCAGAAGGCTACTCAGAAAGCACACTTGTGGAAACTGAGTCAAATGAATCCAGGCCAGCAGGCAACATGGGAGAGCACTAGCTCAAGTCCCAAGAATCCGGATGCAGGATCCAGCCAGCAGGAAAGAGGAGAGCAAAGGGGAAAGAAATCTCCATAGTGTCCATTTATATATAGTATAGAGGCCACACCCCCAAGGAGGTACCAGTCTATGTCCTAGGTAAGTGTTTGCACTCGGTCTTAATCTCCTCACATCTGCCTGTTGCATTTTTAGCTCTCATTATGGGTGAGGCTATAATGCCAAATTTCTGAGAATCCTGATCCAGCCAAATTGACCTCAAAACTCACAATCACCGAAGTCTATGCCCTTTACAAGAGCAAGGCCAGCTAACTATTCTTTGGGAAGTAAAAGAGCACTAAATACTAGTGGGAAAAACACTAACTTGCCTATGCTGCAAAACCCATAGGTTTCAGTCCATGCTATGCCACTAACCTGCTGTGTGACCGTGAGCAAGTCTTTAATCTTTTTTATTAACGTACATCTTCTTATAAAATGAAAGGTACACCAACTATTTCTTAAGAGCTGTACGTGTCTGATGGTCTGTTAAAGTGGTACTATGTCTCTTTCCATGTGCATAACTCCACGGTTTTAGTTACTTATTAAAAATGTGTCGCTGTTATTGTTAGGTGCCATCAAGTCAGTTCTGACCCACAGCTACCTTATGTACAACAAACACAACACGGCCTAGTCCTGCTCCATCGTCACAAGAGTTCCTATGCTTGAGCCCATTGTTGCAGCCAAGGTATCACTCCACCTCTTTATGGGCCTTTCTCTTTTCCACTGCCCCTTTACTTTACCAAACATGATGTCCTTCTCTAGCTCTCCTAACAACATGTCCGGAGTATGTAAAACTCGCCATCCTTGCCTCTAAGGAGCATTCTGGCTGTACTTCTTCCAAGATAGGTCTGCTTGTGCTTGGATCAGTGCATGTTGTTTTTGTTATTGTTGTTGTTGTCAGGTGCTTTCAAATAGATTCCAATCCATAGTGACCCTATGCACAACAGAAGGAAACACTGCCTTGCCCTGTGCAATTTTCAAAATTATTCCTATGCCTGATCCCATTTGTGTTAGTCAGGGTAGGCTAAAGAAACAAATATAGAGAGACATTCATATGTTTATAAGAAAGAGGCTTATATACAAGAGGAGTTGAATATTGAGAAAACATCCCAGCTAAGTGCAGATCAAATCCATGAGTTTGATATTAGCCCATACGTTCGATACCAATCTATAAAGTCCTCCTCAGACTAACGAAACACTTGGAATGATGCTGAATGTTGGAAGATCTCAGGCCAGTGGGTGTAAAGTCTTATGGATCCATTGGCAGTAGAAGCATCTCATCACTGACAGGGGTCGCCATGTGGCTCCTCCAGCTCCCAGGGCATGGGCTATATCAGCATAGCACCATGTGTCTTGTTGGTAGAGCGTCTCACAGGGAGTGAGCAGAGAGAGAGCAGTGTCTCCTGCCTCCAAGGAGGAATTACAGGAGTTCCTGGAATCCTCAAGAGAAGGACATGCCTACACAGAGGCCTCATTAGGTATATCCTGATTGACAGGCTAGACTCCACCCCTACACTCCTAATCCTCAAATTGACACCAGATTATGCAACTACCACACCATTATTGCAGACACTCTGTCAAGCCATCTTGTTGAAAATCTTCCCCCCTTTCACTGAGCCTCCACTTTACCACGCATGATGTCCTTCTCCAGAGACTGGTCCCTCCTGATGACATGTGAAAAGTATGTGAGACAAGTCTCATTATCTTTGTCTCTAAGGAGCATTCTGGCCTTACTTCTTCCTCGTTCTTAGGAGTCTGTGGTACTTTCGATATTCTTTTCCATCACCACGATTCAAATGCACTGATTATTAAAATGTCCATATGCATATATGAAGGTTTCAAAATGTTCATGGAAAAATAGAATTAAAATAAAATAATGATTTCCCAAGAACTTTTATGAAGCCCCCCTCACGTGCACACTTATGGGTTCTCTTTTTTAGGAATTTGAGTCATAACTATAAAAAATGGTTCCTTAACAACTGTTCAGCACATCAGTGGATTTCAGATAACTTTAGAAAATCGGTCCCTATACATTCACAAAACATTACATTAAAAAATAGCACTTGAACATAATTTATCAAAGTTAAAAATGGTGTTGCCAAGGAAAATAGAGATAAATGCAGATGACCAAAATTTTTTCACAAGATTGAGTGAAATAATTCTGAATCTTGAATGCATGATGGTTAAATTAATCTATTCTTAATGCACATGTAAAAATCGATGGAACTCAAATTAACTCTGTAGTTAACAAAATTGAATTAATTTTAATTTTCTGTCTTTTGATAATTATTATGATTGGATAGCATTAGGGAAAATTGAGTGAAGGGTACACAGGAATGCCTTATAATGTCTTCGCAACTTCCTTTGCATCTACAATATCCGAGTGACACCAAGAGTTAACCTAACCAAATGGCTGGTCGTTTAAACTCACACCGAGGTGCCTTAGAAGAGAGGTTTCTGACTATACTCCCAAACGTCACAGCCTTGAAGAATCCAAGGCCCTCAGTCTATGGATTTCTGCTCTCAAATGTGGTATTCACGAGTTGGAAGTGACTAAATGACAACTGTCTTGGTGCGTGTGGTTATACGTTTCTAAAATAAGATTGTTCCTCTTTTATTCTTCTTTATTTTATTCTAAGGCCTTGAGTGTCAGACAGGAACATAGGTTTAAAATTACATTTAATAAAATTAGCTTAATTCAATTACCTTTAATATATATTTAACATTTTCTATTTATTTATATGAATAATTTTAGTGGGAGCTCTTACAGATGTCATAACATTCCATAATAGATCAAGCATAATTGTACAATTGCTACTATAATCAGTTTCAAACATTCTTTTTCTTCTTGAACTCTTTGATACCATATCTGATTTATCCCCTCCCTTCACCCCTTCTCCCCCATTATTTATATATGTATAAATATAGTCATATTTTACCTCATCCAATATATCCATTCACCTACAATACTGTTATCAGCTTCCATTGAGTAGGGTTATACACTCATCATTGCTATCAGGTTCCCTTTTCCCCTTTTCCTCTTCCTATACCCTCGGGGAATTATTACTCCCATTGCTGTTTTGTAGGGTTATCTATCCTGGCATTCCTGCATCAAATGATCTTAATTGCACAAATGCACATATGTAGGTCTAAGGATATTAATGAGATAAAACATAGGTCTTAACAGTAAGAGGAGGAAATGTTAAATAACCAGAGGATAGTCATGTGTTTCATCAGTGCTCTACTGAACCCTGGACTTATCATCCCTTTTGTGTGGCCGGCCCTTATGAGTAGGACTGTCCTATTACTCTTTTACAGGGGCGGTTGGGTCTTCAATATATCCATGCCACTTCACATCCATTTGATTGCTTGTTTTCAAGCTTCTGATACCTCTTCCCATCGGCAGCTCATGATCACACTGTCTGGTGTGCTTCTTCCATGTGGCCTTTGTTGCTCCCCTGCTAGATGGACTCTTGTTTAACTTCAAGCCTTTAAGACTCCAAACACTATATCTTTTAAAAGCCAGGCATCATCAGCTTTCTTCACCACATTTGCTTATGAACCCATTTTGTCTTCAGCAATCGTGTCAGAAAGGTAAGTATCCTACAGTGCCACATTATTAGAACAAACCATTCTTGTACTTAGGTAACATTTTAGTAGAGGCCCAAAGCCATCTGCTTCATTTTGTATTTACATATATGTACATATATAGACCAATACACTTATATTTATATAATTATTTATCTATATTTATACCTGCATATATAATTTTTACTTTCTTCTTTTTATTTTTTTATTTCCTCCTGCCCCACTATCATGTGTACCCATGCTTCACCTCAGTAATTCATCTCAGACACATTTTGATTGGTCAAAACGACCAGGAACACTATTCCCTCCTCACCATAAAATTTATAAGCATTGCTGTTCCCCTGTCCCTTGTTGTTATTGACTCACCACTCACCTCCCTCCGCCTTATCTCCTCCCATACCCCCTCAGAACTTTCAGTCCCATCTCTGTCTCCATGGGGTTGCTTATGCTGCCCATCTTATATAGAGACACCCCAAAACAAAAGAGAGAGAGAGAGAGAGACTTTACAAATAGTTCCAAGTTTGTCTGGTATCGCTAACTCAGGATAGATGAATTTCTCTCTGTTAAATAGCAAGCAGGACCTGTTATAATCCCTCAGCCCAATTCCTTTTTCTTTCATGGTTTCGTATCCCAGGCTCCCCTTACATAACAGCATGAGTGGATGATAAATTCAAGCCACCAAAATTTTACATTTGCCTCATGTAATTCTCACAATGCTCCTGTTAGCTGAGTATGCCAAATGGGGAAATTAATAGTGCAGGTTTTAATGCTAAATTATTTGACTCTGGATCTATTTTCCTCTTATTATTTCACACACAACATAGTAGATTTATAATCCCAATGTCCAACAATTTGTGGGTTAGACCTCCCCATAAGACTTTCACCCACAGAGCCATTTGTGTACTCACGACACGGGGCTCTAACTTCACCATGCCTGCTCACGGGCTTTCTA
>NW_022111372.1:67412989-67415300 GCF_000313985.2 Echinops telfairi
ACTTGATCTCATGGCATAGCTGGCTCCACAGAGTTGTTAGACCTTATGAGCTTCTGAGAAAGCATACACAGGGCTTCTCGTCCCCACCACAGGAATTGGGACTCATCATGGAAAGGTTACATGGCAATCTTCCCCACCCCTGGCGAGGCAGCCAGTGAACACGGGGTTCCACTGACCCCATCCAGACTGTCTTCTTACAGGGGTATCCACTAAAATAGTCTATATCTACCATGGGACCATATGTAAGAATAGGAGAACTTGGAGTTTTGCAGCAATCTACTAATAAGGGGCCTTCTGTTATATACACAAATAATTAAAGGCCTGCACTCTATATTCACAATTTACAGGGTCGATAAGTAGATTTAATATACCCATCATGCACCCCAAACACCACAACTTCTAGAAACTGCTTCCTAGAATTCAGCATTACTTATTCTCCACCAACTTACCAACTAAATGAGTATCCTCCATAACCATCTGCTCGCAGGTTCCCTGAGCCACTCCATCACCTGCCATGGTCCATGAATGGTGGTCTGCCGGAGCATGATTTGTCTGCCCACTGTCACCCTTGCTGCTTGTGACAGCCCTGGAACTGGTGCTGCTAGCAATTGGTGCCTGTAACTGGTCTGCATCCAGTTCACCTGAGTAGCTCCCTCCTATGAGCACTGACCTGCACTGAATGAGATTGGCCTTCCCAGCAATAACTCTACAATCTTGAAACCTCTCTATTTGCACTGTGAGGGACACCCTTCAAATAGATACTCCCAGCTGTCTAAGGAGAGAGTAAACCTTAGTGAGATAGAGACACAGCTTGATCATGCAGCACAGTTGGTTCCAAGTAGTCCTTAGAATCTTTCTTATTAGCCTCTGAGACAGAAAGCACAGGGCTCCTGGACTCCCAGGAAAATGGCACCAAGCATCACCAAAATGACATGTAGACAACAACCTACTTCAACAACCACCACGATAAAGCTAAAGAAACAAAACACATTGTCTGAGGAGGATCTGAACCTAGCAGCATACATAGAAGAAGCAGACTTTGAACTAACTACCACAGCAATAAATCTTCAGACTGCTTAGAGGCATACAGGATATGAGGGAATCTGTACAGGAAAAATATGAAATAATATAGAGGACAGAATCCACATACTGAAGGGAAATATAAGAGTTAAGGGACGATGCAACAGAATCAACGAATATGGTAAGAGACCTTACCAGAAGGCTGGAACAAGCGAAAAGCTATAGCAGTAACCTTGTAGATAGTTGAGCAGAATGCCACAAATGGAAAAGGCAACCAAACAAGATATTCAAAGAACTGAAGAAAATCTAAGAACAATCAGCAATGTTATGAAGAGGATCAAGATCTGAATAATTGGGATACTGCCATAACAAGATATAATAAAGAAATCAACAGCCAAATAGCTAGGGAATTCCTAGAAGAAATCTTCCCCAATTTAATGAATGAGAACCAGACAATCATTTAGGAAGCAGCGAGGACACCAATTAGATTGAACCCCAAGAAGCATACACCAAGGCATAGAATAGTGAAATTGTCCAAATTCGAGGGAAAAGATAAAAACATAAGATCAGCTGGGGAAAAACACACAGTCACCTATAAAAGTAATCAGATAAAAATATGCTCAGACTTTTCAGCTGAAACCATGAAGAAGAGGAGAGAGTAGAGTAGCGTGTTCCGAAAGTTGAAGGAGAATAACGGTAACCCTAGAATTCTCTAAACAGTCCAACTATCCACCAAAATAGATGGCGAGTAAGAGTTTCACTGGGCAAGGAATAAGTTAGAGAATACATTTAAAAACAAACAAACAAACAAACAAACAAACAAACAAAAAACACTACACAGAATTCTTTCCCACTCGCTTTGGATAAATGACCAACCTACACAAAGCACAAGCTTGAGATCATGGCATAACATAATTCCATCCAAAAGTCAGTGTGCTGAAAGCAATGTCTAAAACATCATTGACCCAATGGTGAAGAGAAGATAAGAATGAACCATGCCTGCCCCACCACATATACACAACACACTCTTAAGGAGGAAGGGAGGAAAATACCTAACAAAAGATAGGATGTAATAACCCTGGATATCAATGGTTTAAATTCACCGATTAAAAGACAAAGGTTAGCGGACTGCATTAGGAAACAAAACCCATCCGTCTGTTGTTTGAAAGCAAGAGACCCATCTAATATCACAGGCAAAAATCAGTTTGAGTTGTGATCTATATATAATCCCCTCCCTGGGGAATGGACAACAGAAATGTGGGTGAAAGGAGACATCTGACAGTGTAAGACA
>NW_022111372.1:67416236-67448628 GCF_000313985.2 Echinops telfairi
TTCGTTTTTTTAGTCTACCCAGACTAACACATGTTCAAGCTTGAGAAAATGCAAACATATGGCGATCACTCAGACTTTCTTCTCTTACCACTACGCCATAAAGCTGGAAATCAACAAAAGAAAGAACAAATAGGCCAGGGAAAAAAGTGGAGGTAGAATAACTTTCTTCTTCAAATGGACTGGGTACTGGCCCACATTACACTTGAAATCAGGAAGTTTCTAGAAACTAATAAGAATGAGAATACAACACAACAATGCCTGTGGGATACAGGAGAGGCAGTTAACAGAGTATGTTTAGTAGTGATAACTGCATATATGAAGAAGGAAGAGAAACTTCTAGTCGATACTCTATCATAAATCATTCAGCAGTCAGAGTCAGCAGAGCAATCCTTGTAAGAGTAAAAGAAAAGAAATCATATGAATCAGGGTAGAGATAAATGAGTGGGGGGAAAAATAAAACAATGCAAAAAATAAATGCAGAAAAAAGCTATTTTTTAAAGAATTAACAGAACTGACAAACTTTTGGCAAATCTAACAAAAGACATGAAGGAGCAGACATCAATATCCATGATAAGGGACGAAACATGGGAATTACAAGACAAATGAAATTTAAAGACCAATTACTCAGTACCAAGAAGTTCTGTACTCCAAGTAATACAGCAAATTGGAAGACATGGATAAATACTTAAGTATATATTCCCTCCAAAGATTATCTTATATAGACACCAAGGACCTGAACAGATCCATAGCAAAAGAAGACATATATAAGGTTATCAAGAGACCACCAACTAACAAAGTGCTGGCCCAGATGGCTTCACAGGCGAATTCTAGCAAGCATTCAGGAAAGAGCTGACACCAGTTCTACCAAGAGACTAGAAAAGGATGGTAAACTCCAAAGCACATTATATGAAGCTAGTTTAACATTGATACCCAAATGGGGAAATGTTCCCACAAAAATAGAGAGGTACAAGCTGATAGCTTTAATGAACATTGATGCAAAAATTCATAACAGAATTTTGGCCAATAAATTACAAAATCATATAAAATGAATAATTCATCATGAACAAGCAGTATTCATACCAGGGATGGAGGGATGATAAATATCCAAAATTCCATCAACATTATCCATCACATTGACAAGAAAATGACAAGAACCACATGATAATATTAATAGATGCAGAAAAAGCTATATTTTATTATGGAAAGTGGTATGAAATAATTCACCCTGTGTAACTGTGAAATTTAAATAATAATGCACGTTTACAAATAAGATGATAAGTTTCATCTGTTCATTGCAAAAATAATAAACTCTAGCTTTATGAAAAATGAAATTCAAGGAAGACTTTATTTTCTAAAGATATGAATGGATATTTTACAATGGTAACAAAATAATAATTGTTGATGGCTTGCATTTGCTTTTATTGTGCTATGCTGCTGCTATTGATAACCTTTTCAGTTTTAGATTAATATTATGTAAAATTTTGGATACATCTTGATAGATTATTTTACAATTTGTTACTGATTCCCTTTCCATATTCCACACATCATGATACGTATTTCAAATGCTTGCTCCATTATTATATAATGAAAATGGGAAATATTGCATATACACTTAAATTATTGACCCATGCTTATTGTTTTGCTAATTATTAAAAATATTTTGAATGTTCAATTTCATATTTAGGTAACATTGAAATTAAATATAACAAACTGATATTTTGAGCACAAATTTAACAAGATGAATATTGAAGTGGACATTTATATGCTTTTAATCCTAAATTATTTGCTGTTTATTTTAACAATCTTGCTTTTTACTTAAAAATAATTGTTTAATAGAACAATCACTGCAGAAAAGATGTGAACTAGAAAAATAGAGAAAGCAAATTCCCTCAGAATTTGCTCCTTTCTTTACTCCCCCTACCTACTTTCTAGGTCTAGTTTCTAAATGGGCATGAGATTATTTTAAGCCTTAGTGCTTACACAAACTATTGGAGATTACAGAAATAAGTAAATAAATGGTATTAGATTTTTTTAACAAATAGCACAGATATTTTGCACACTTATTTTGTGTATTTTGCACACATTTTTTTGTTTTGCTGATTGCCATTTAATTTTTCTATAATTTATTTTGGTAAAAATACATATATATAAGAACACAACATGTCAAAAATATTGATACTAAATCATAGAAATATTTATTAAGCAAAATTATCAAAATGTGATGCTATTATGTTGTGATGGATCCTCCATATATACATATACATCTCTGTACTTCTGAAGAAACAGTTCTGCATTCTTAAGTTTACACTACACTCAAAAAGCAATTTTGGGAAGGTGGGCACCCACTGATACAATCACTGAAGACGAAGCGGGTGCATAAACAAATGTGGTGAAGAAAGCTAATGGTGCCCCCAGCTATCGAAAGGTATAGCATCTGGAGTCTTAAAGGCTTGAAGATAAACAAGCGGCCATCTAGCTCAGAAGCAACAAACCCCACATGGAAGAAGCACACCAGCCTGTGTGACCATGAGCTGTCGAAGGGATTAGGTATCAAGCATCAAAGAACAAAAACTCATATCATTGTAAATGTGGGCGAGTGCAGAGTGGAGACTCAAAGCCCATTGGTAGCCAACTGGACACCCCCTTACTGATAGGTTGTGGGGAGGAGATAAGCCAGTCAGGGTGCAGGGTAGCAATGATGAAACATACAACTTTCCTTTAGTTCTTAAATGCTTCCTCCCCCTATTATCATGTTCCCAATTTTACCTTACAAATCTGGTTAGACCAGAGGATGTACATTGGTTCAGATAGCAACTGGAAACACAGGGGATCCAGGATGGATGACTCCTTCAGGACCAGTGGTGAGAGGGTCGATGCCTGGAGGGTGGAGGGGATGTGGGGTGGGAAGAGGGAATCGATTACAAGAATTTACATGTAGCCTCCTCCCTGGAGGATGGACAGCAGAGAAGAGGGTGGGGGAGACGTCGGACAGTGTAAGATATGACAAAATAATAATAATTTATTAATTATGAAGGGTTCATGAGGGAGGGGCAAAACGAGGAGCTGATATTAAGGGCTAAAGTAGAAGGCAAATGTTTTGAGAATTATGATGGTCACAAATGTACATATGTGCTTGACACAATGGATGTATATGGATTGTGATGAAAATTGTATGAGCCCCCAGTGAAATGATTTTTTAAAAAATAAATAACTAAAAAAGAAGCAACCCAAAAAAAAAGCAATTTTGGCACTTTGGTGCTTTTAGGTGCCTTTGAGTCAATTTTGATCCATAGAAAACCAGTGTACAACAGAGACAAAAATTACCCAGTCTTCTGCTATCTTCAGCATTATTCCGTTACTTGATTGCATGTTGCAGCAACTGTATCCATAGAATTCTGAGAATAGCTTCTGTTTCACTGACCCTCTAATCTACCAAGCAGAGTGTCCTTTTCAGGGACTGGTCCAATCTCTTCAACTCTGGCTTTTGGGGTTGCTTTCAAATTCTAATAAAATCAACTTGACTGTTTGTTTTCTGTCTTGGTGTTGTCTCGTCACTGACAACATTGTGCTCGAGGAAAAAATCACTAAAAACTCTTTTTAATGATGAATGTGACACCATGAGAGGAACCTTGGTGGCGTATTGGTAACAAGTTGGCCTGCTAACTGAAAGGTCGACAGTGTGAAACCACCAGGCATTCCATGGGATAAAGATGGGCCTTCTACTCCCTTATATCAGACACTCGGAAAGGCAGTTCTCCCCTGCCCTACGGGATATCTATGGGTCGATATCGACTCCATGGAAGAGAGTGAGTGACACTATTGCTTTTGAATTTGTCATTTCTGGCATAGTAAATCCTGTAGCTTTGGCTAAGTACTATCAAGGTACTTTCAACTTACAGGAGTCCTGTGTACAACAGAACAAAATATTGCATAATCTTGTGCCATCCTCATCATTATTCTCATGTTTGAGCCCATATTGTAGGCACTGTGTCAATGCATCTTGTTGACAGCTTTCCTCTTCTGCTGCTCCTCTGCATGGGCCAAGTCCCAACATCCTTGCTTTTAAGAAGCTAGAAAAGCATGACTGTCCAATTCAAAATGGTCAATACCAGTCAATTCAAGGATATTTATCATTATGCATTCCATTGTTTTTGAAAAATTCTAATTTTCCTAGATTCATACTTTGTATATTCCACATTCAGACTGTTAATGTACATTTGAGGTCATTTCTTCTGATTTTGCGTCATGCTCCATCTTCACATGACTTGCTCCTTCATGTCAGTAAAGTCAATGGTGCTGTGCGCAGGCCGTAGCTCCCCATCAGGTTTTCGTGAGCAGTTCTTCTTTCAGTACTAAATCATACTGTATTTTTCCATACTGTATCCCACTATTCTTCATAAAAGTTTAATGTCTAATTTTTCATAATTAGTCAATCTTTTCCTTCGTCCCAGTCTTTGTTTGGAAACTCCACACAAATCTGTCTACATTGAGTACTACACGGCCCTGCTGGTATTTGAAATCCTGATGGCATTGCTTCCAGCATAACAACAGGGAAACAGCCCCAGCACAACAAACTGACAGACAAGTGGTGGTTTGGCATGATAGTAGGACTTAACTTGACTTCCTTTCAAATGTTCTTTGACTTTTTGGAATTAAAAATATACTGGAGGGGCAAGATCAGGACTATATGGTGTGTGGTTGATTTTCCATTGAGATTTCCCTGAAGTAGATCTTGCTTCAGAGAATGAGCAGATGCATTATTGTGCTGTAAAGCAAGTCTTTGGAAAAAAATTTTTTTGGCCTTTTGCTCATTATTGAAGTTTTTACTTTTCATAAATATTCATCATTCTAAGCTCCTGAGACGGATCTATCTCCTTTAAAAAAATCTATCAAGATTTCCTCTCTAGAATTCCAAAATATAATCTTCATGTCCTTCCAAACTAACCTCTCTGTATTCACTTTAATGGGCTCAGCATATTCCTTTGGAAGTCATTGTTATTATGAAAGTTTTTGAAGGGACCCTACTGAGACTAAGATACATATATATTACTGAAAGAACTTGTCTGCAGCCATTCACTGAACGTAGAGGTATGTTTAACCATGTATTGCTGAGAATAAGCCTGCACTTGTATGAACTGAAACCCTAATTAGAATATATTTTTATTATAAACTAATGTTAGAATAAAATTAGAATAAATTTTATTTTCATCATATCATATTAAACCACTCCTTCTCCCGTAATTTATTCTATTTTTATAGATTTTAATTGTAAAACCACTTCCACACTCTAATTTTTTGGCAACTTATTCATGAATAATTTCTACTTATAAAATATTTTCATATAAAACCTTTAATTTTTGTTTAAATATTTTATGGTGTTTAAATTTTTAAAAGACTTAAGAATCAAATGCCTATATGGAGAGAGAGATACATGCAGAGATAAAGTTCCAACTTCATATTCTTCCTAAACAGTTGACTTTGACTCATTGTGACCCTATGTGACAGAGTAGAACTTACCATGGGCTTTCTGTAATTTACATAGAAACATGTTGCCTGATCTTTTATTGCAAAACTATTGAGTGAATTTGAACCACCAATTTTTCAGGTAGCAACTGACACTTTACCATTGCACATCACACCCCAAACCAAACAGATCACCAGAGTCAATTCTGACTCATAGTGATCCTTAAGGACCAGGTGTAAGTGCTCTAGTGAGTTTCTGAGACCATAACTCTTTAGGGGAGTTGAAAGCCTTGTCTATTTCCTGAGGAGCTGACTGGTGATTTCAAACTGCTTAACTTGCTGTTGACAGGCCAATGAGTAACCAATATGCTACCAGGGATTGTACACCTGAGGGGTACTACAATATGATTATATCAGCTTTATTTTCCTATGGTTTAAATATATATATATCACACACTGTCCAATAAAATATTTCCAGACCTACCAAAATTATGTAATTAAATTTACAGAATTATCTCTCCATCCATAAATGACCCTCACAAAGTTCAGGAATATTGTCTGAGTGTTTCTGCATATGTCCAGATTGAAAACAAGAAAGAAGGGATGAGACATAGACGAGAAAGTAAAAACTAAAAGAGAGTAGAAATATTTTTAAAACACAATTCTCTTATACTCGTATGATCCATTTTTATAAAAAATAGTTTTAGTTTGAGTTTAAAAATAGAATCTGAAGAGAGTCTGAATAAATTGTTGCTTTTTTATTAATAAACAGAACTAGTTCTGAAATGATTGTATTAAAGAAGAAAATTGTTTTAAAATGTGAACTGGCATCCTTGCATGTTTGTACCACACATTTTTACTTAAGATATTATGTCCACTCCAGTCATGAACAATAAAGTACTTGGGTGATGCAAACTGTTAGCGATTGGCTGCTAAGTGAGAGCTTGTAAATTTGAGCCATCTACAGCTACTCAGAAGGACTGAGGCTCTTCTAGAAAATCTGCCCCTGAGAAAACCACAACGCGCAGCTGTACTTTTAAATACATGGACGTTACCTTGACTGCTACCGAGTATTGGTTTTATGTAAATATTAAGAGCATAAAAATAATTTAACTAAGATACATCGGAGAACATTATAAAAGGGGAAAGGGGAACAATCAAAGTATACAAATGCACTGGCTCTCATGCTAAAGCTAGTTGTTATCCAGTTGCGTCTCTTTTCGTGGCCACATGGAGTCAGAATAGAGTTGTCCTCCAAAGGGTTTTCAGTGGCTGCCTTTTTCAAAGTACATGGCTTGGCTTTCCTTCCAAGGAAACCTCTGGGTGAAGGCAAAAGTACCAGCGTTCAGTTAGCAGGGAGCACATTAATTGTGTGCATAGCCTATCATCGCCATTAAATTGGAAATGTTTTTCAAGTATAGAAGTCTCCTGTCACACGCGAAAGATTTGGATTTCGATCATTTGATCAACTCCTGCCCAGCCACCACCCGTCTGTCAGCAGAGGCATGTATTTTACTCTGAAGCTGAACACGTTTCAGCAGAGCTACCCGAGTAAAACAGCAGGGAGACCCAGTGATCTATTTCTGCAATTCAGCTAACCTTATGGATCACAGGGGTCTGATTCATAGTTGACCACAGGGAAGGTGCAGGGTTGAATAACGTTTGATTCTGTTGTGTGCGGGTTGTCATGAGTTGATGACAGAGTCAATTACATTTAGCCACAACAAGGTTTACATGTATCTATCTTAAGGATTGTAAACATTGTCAAAGTTTCAAAAAGTTGATTCTATATTCTAATCAATTCAATACTTTTTTCATTAATTTTTCCTTAGTCTCTGTGTTCCTGAGTTATTTATTTTGACATCTCTTAATTGATTGTGTTTTATCACACAGTGAGGTTTGGTTTATTTTCTTCTCCAAGAGAGGCTCTAGTTCATTTTTCTTGTGTTCTTGCGCATGCTAATCTGGGAATGATATTCTTGGAGTATACTTGTTTTCCTTCAAAATATTTTCACATTAATTCATTTGATTTTGACATTGAGTGCTACTATGACATCCTCGGAGTGAAATCAGGTTTTAACATGGGACATTATTACTGTTTTCCTGTTTATGTGCATGAGTATACAAGATTTGTTCTTTTTGTTTTTGACTTTCAGAAATGTTTTCTCAATATATCATAAGAATACCACATAAATATAAAGGATATTCTTTTAATCTGAATCTTAAATTATTGAGTCTATTTTTCTTCTTTATCTCAAGGAACATTTTATTGTCATAAATATTTGTTTTGTTTCAACTTTATTTTATTTTCTCTTCTGCAGACATGGATTGCATGTCCTCCATTTACATTTTTAGTGTACATTTTATGCAACATTTTATGGGTGTGTGTTTCTGATTAGTATTTAATCTTTAAAAAAATCTGACTACTTAATGAAAATAAGCCAGAGAGGTCAGGGTACATTGAAACAGTACCTGATTTTAACATGGATCAGTTACCCTTTAAATATTTGTACTGCATTTTTATCATATTTTCCCTAACAACAATTACATCAATATGTACCCTATTAATACTTCTTCTAATAAGACATCCTTTGATGTATATTTCATTCTCACTGAAAACCATCTCTTTCTCCATGACTCCCTTCATACTTCTAGGAGTCTTAGCTGTATAGCAAGTGTTTCTAATGCAGTATTATCTATCTCCCTTTGTTGGATATATTTATATATTATATGTATAATAACTTGTATAGATTTTTCTTCTTTCTTAGCTCATTACTATTAATTTTTCAAATTGCACTGATGCATTAGCCAAAAACAATGCTCCAGGAATTGACAGGGAATACCAGGAATATGTTACTTGTGTGTGTATCCTAATAAACTGTGTACAATCTTGAGGAGAATGGTCATTCCAGCACACTTAATTGTGCTCATTCAGGACTTGCACTTGGAATAAAAGGAAATTATTTGAACACAATAAGGAAATACTGCATGTTAAAATCAGGAAAGGTGTGTGTCAGGGTTATATATTCTTTCCATTCTTGTTCAATGTTTAGGCTGAGAAAATCATCAGAGAAGTTGGATTATATGAAGAAGAATGTGGCACCGGGATACGAGAAGGACTTATTAACAATCTATGGTATGCAGAAAGTGAGGAAATGAAGTACTGGATAATGATGATAATGGATTGTAGTTTCCAGTATGGGTTATACATTAACATAAGGAACACTAAAATCCTCAAAAATGAACCAATAATTAACATCATGAAAAATGAGGAAAAGGTTGAAGTTGTTAAAGGCTTTGTCTTGAATCCACAATTAGTGCTCTCGGGAGCAGTAGATGAGAGATCAAAAGATGTATTGCATTAGGTAAATCTGCTGCGCAAGACCTCTTTAGAGGTTTGGAGAGCAAGGATGTTACTTTGAGGATTATAGTGATTCTCACCCAAGCTATGGCATTTTCCATTGCCTCATATGCATGTGAAAGTTAGACATTGAATAAGGAAGACTGAATAAACTATATACATTTGAGTTATGGTCCTGGAGAGGAATGTTGAAACACTATGGATTGTTAAAAAGACAAACCTCTCTGAATTGGAAAAAGTAAGAGCAGAGTGCTCCTTAGAGGCAAGGATGATAAAACTTTGTCTAACAAACTTTGCTCTTATTGTCAGGAGATCAGCCCCCGGAGAAGGACGTCGTGTTTGGTGAAGTAGAAGGAAGGCAAAAAAGTGGAAGACCTTGATGAGATGGATTGACACAGTGGCACCACCAATGGGCTCAGGCATCGGTTCAATTGTGAGGAGGGGGTAGGAACATGAAGTATTTCATTATATTGTGCATAGGGTCCCTATGTATTACAGATGATTTGATGGCACCTAAGAGCAACAACAAAAAATTAATTTGTCTAAGACATAAGTCTTGAATCCTCATGTAGATTTAAATACCAGGATGCCTTGCCCTAAGTAAACCTATGATCATCAATCTGATTCTGATTCATAATGATCCCATGTGGCATCAGTAAAATAAGTACACTGAAAGCATTCTTTATCTTTACAGACCTGCCCACCTTTCATGAGCATAAGAAACTGAATACTTAAAGGGCTGATGAAAAAATGCAACTATCAAACAAAGACAATCTTGGAAACTATTCAACAGTGTTGAGCGAGATGAAAAAGAGAATAATCCTATGTGACTCAAGTAAGGCAGTTGCATCTTTAAATTGTTTTGCATTTTGGATTTTCATGCAAGGTTTGTTTGGAGATAATTTACATTACCAAAAAGATTTTAATTCACCATTCTAGAATCTACATAAAACTCCAAATGTAGACATAGAAATAAGACATTTTCACAGAGAGTATTCACTAGAGACTGTTTTTTTTTTATATAATATTTTTTTAAAGAAAGGTATGCAGAGAGATATATTTTTAAGAACCTGGAGGTCACCAGAATAGGATAAAAGCCTTCTAAATAAAAAAAGAGACAGGACAATGTTTTCACAAAACTGGCATGAGGGACAGAAATGACCTCTTCTGGTTTCATTATTTCCATGTGGCAGGGTCAGACATCTTTCTTTACCATATTCTAACATCACATCTTTACATGCCATGGTACTTGACTTTTATTCTGGGTTCCATAATTCATTGCAATGTTCACCCAGAACACACAGACAATGTTAACAACTAAGTGTGTTTGTTTGTGAAAATAACAGGTTATCATAAGCCAGGATTAATACATAGCAACGATATAGTCATAGGTGCACAGAAATATCGATCCTTAGTCAGAACCTAGTCTCACTGCAGTCCCCAGATGCCCAGACTTTGCTTTGACATCTGTGGGCAGCTTGACTGCTGCTCTGGATCACAGGACCACTGTCTCGGTGCTGTTCCTTAGCTTTGCCTCGTGGTCTCCTTGCCTTGATCTCTGGAGTCAGCCTGGCTCCCCTGCAAACAGGAGCTCCTCAGCCTCTGCACTTCAGACAGATTTCAAATATGCTGCATGGGGGGTTCATCTTCCAACGATTCAGGTATCTGTCTCTGTCTCCATGATGGCTCTTCCACAGAAGAATGGCATTGGTACAGTTGGGGTTTTTAACTTTTCATATATAATACTCCCTAGGAAACAAAGGGTTTCATTTGGTTCACACCGTCTACTAAGGTCAGACTTAATCCTGTTATTCTTTTTAATTAGTATAGAAAATAACTCCTTGCAAAATGATATTATAGCATGCATTATAATATGTTACATAAGGAATTATGGGTGGAAGGAGCATATTAATTGACAAACCTCATAAATGCATTCCACAATTCAAAGGTTGTCAAAATAAGAGAAACAGAAAGAAACATTGGAAATGGAAGCTTAAAATAAATGGATAGAATTAGGGCCAAACGGAAAATATCATAATATATCAAAAATAGATATGTTTTCTAATTAAATATCAAAGATTTTCTAATTGAGTTAAAAAAATAGGTAATATGTTTGCTATATATAGCTATTTAAAGAAGATATACCAAAAACAGACATTCATAATTATGTATGAGTGAGGTTCACTAACTGTGATAAGGGTAAATATGCACAAACTCTCTTTCAAATGTTGAAAAGTGCGAGTGATACTTTGAGGACTAAGGTGTGTCTGACCCAAGCCAAGGTATTTGCAATGACCTCGTGTGCATGTGAAATTTGGACCTTGAACAAGGAAAACCAAAGAAGAATCAATGTGTTTGAACTATGGTGCTGGTGGAGAATGTTGAAAGTAGCATGGACTGCCAAAAGAACAAACAAACCTGTCTTGGAATAAATATAGCCAGGATTCTATTAAAGGCAAGGATGGTGAGATTTCACCTCATGTAGTTTGGACATGCCGTCAGGAGAGATCTGTCACTGGAGAAAGACATCATAGTGAAATAGAGGGGCAGTAAAATGAGAAAGATACTTGAGAGATGGATGAACACATTGGCTATAACAATGGGACCAAACATAAAAACAATTGTGAAAATGGCACAGGATCGAGATATGTTTGGTACTGTTGATCATAGGGTCAATATTAATTGGAACCCACTCAATGGTGCCTAACAACAACAATAGTGGTGATAAGTACCCTCTAATGTGGGGCACTTTTGTTGTTGTTACACATGGTTCTGTGATACCCATGGGAATGCGAAGCACCAGTGAAATGATCGTTGTTGTTGTTGTTGTTGTTGTTTTAACTGGTTTTCTGAAGCAGATCACCAGGCCTTTCTCCCTATTTCAGCTTAACCTGGAAGCCTCTCCAGATGTTGGTATATAGAAACTCTCTATAAACTATTGATTTATCTCATTTCCTTCCATTTACAACTCGTGTACTGAGGACATATTATCCAGTAGGACCAGTCTCTGAATAAAGACAGTGTGCTTGGTAAAGTCAGGGTTCAGAAAAACAAGAAAGGCCTCTAATGAGATACATGGACAGTATGGCTGTAACCTGGACTCAAATCAACAGCTTTGAGGATGGCAAAGGACTGGACACTGTTTATTTCTGTAATGCCTGGAGTTGTCATGAGTGATAGCTGATTTGACATTGCCTATCAATATAAAACAATAAGAAGAGACACATGGCACTGAATTGAATGAAGCAGAAAGGCAGAGAAACAGGTTATTGAGTTAACTCCATAACTGGATATATCCAGAGACTTGTTTGGTAGTGGCTCATAACTCTTGAAAGTATTCGAGGTTAATTTGAATGTCTATCCTGTAAGCTTTATGAGGAATTTGAGACGCTTTTTCACACTGATTTATTCTCACACTTGCCAATAAGTCACTTAATTGCACATTGAAGTTATGTCACATGCTTTACTCACCCGTCTCCCTGAATATATGTGAGCTGTCTCTGAGCTATACCAGTGCCTATCCTCTTTAAAAAAGTTGTTGTTGAGTGCTATCCAGTTCATGGCAGACCCTCCACAGAGAGTCGAATAGGGACCCTTTGTAGAACAGAAGGAAATACAGCCTGGTCCTACACCATTTTCACAATTGTTGCTATGTGTGAGCCCATTTTTGTACCCACTGTGCCAATCCACCTTGTAACAGTCTCCTCTTTTCACTGGCTCTCTCCTTTACTATGTCAAGTGCTCACTCTTGTGTTTTTCTCCCAGGAACAGGTCATTCCTGATATCATGTCCAAAGAAAGTGATATGATGCCTTACCATTCCCACTTCCAGGGAATATTCTGGCTGTAGTTCCCCCATGGCATATGTATTAGTATTTCTAGCCACCATAGCACTTTCAATATTCATCACCAACAACATAATTCAAATGCATCAATTATTCTCAGTTCTTCCTTACTCATTATCCAGCAACCAATGAATATTGAAACCATTATAGCTTGGGTCAAGTTCAATTTTGTCCTCAAAGTAACACTCCTACTTTTCAATACATTACAGAGGTTTTGTAAAACAGATTTGTCCTATGTAATATATTCTTTGATATCTTGTCTGCTTCTTCCATGAGGAATGATTGTGGAACCAAATAAGATGAAATCTTTGAAAGGTCAGTCTTTTCTCTGTTTATCATTATGTTGTCTATTGATCTGGTTGTGAGGATTTGGTGAGGTTGTGAGGTGTTCTTTATATTGAGTTTTCATCCATGCTGATGGCTGTAGTCTTTGATCCTCATCAGCAAGTTTCTCAAGTCCTGCTCCCTTTCAGCAAATAAGGTTGTATCATCTGCATATTGCAGGTTATTAATCAGTCTTTCTCCCTTCGGATGTCTCATTCTTCTTCATATACCCTAGCTTCTTGGGTTATTTGCTCAGATTACAGGTTGATTAAGTGTGCTGAAAGGATATAACCATGACTTATGCCTTTCTTGATTTCTCAAGCATAGTAGATGGTAGTTGTAATAATTGCAGATTACATTACTTTGCCTTACTTTAACACCATCCTTAGTGAGAAAAAAATATAGAATCAGTAGGAATTAATGCTTCCTGCTGCGGATGCTAGTCACAAATTCAATAGTCCAAAACCACCAGCCAATCCAAGGGAGAAAGATGGCTTTGAAAGACAAGAAAGGCAATCCTATAAAGAGTTACAGGTTCAGAAACTCACAGGGGCAGTTCTACCCTATCTGATAGGGTCCATATGAATTAGAAATAACTCAATGGAAATATGTTTAGTTTTGTTTGCTATCAGGAAGCATAGTTAAAACTAGCTATACATATTAAGATAAAATACTATAATCTTTTACCAGGCATATTCTCCCCTTGGGCAATCCCACGAAAGGTCATGTCATTTTTCTAATCTGAAACACATGGATCATCATGAATTGATAACAACATGGTGGAGGCCAAGTTCTCTGTTCATTTTATTTTTTATCATCCTGCATTATTTGTGTATATTTGTACCATTCTGTGTTATTACTGTATTTATATATGGAAGTGAAAGGCCCAGATAATTGCAATGAACATGAACATCATCCTGTTACATTCCATGTAGAGGC
Source organism: Echinops telfairi (assembly GCF_000313985.2). Classification (NCBI taxonomy): domain Eukaryota; kingdom Metazoa; phylum Chordata; class Mammalia; order Afrosoricida; family Tenrecidae; genus Echinops; species Echinops telfairi. The sequence goes on from NW_022111372.1 coordinate 67,430,168, forward strand.
TAAAAACTCAGAACTGTTTCTTTGTTAAAAGGAAAGGTTAACAATTTTTAAGAGATTTGAAAGACATATCTGTATGGTAAAATTAAAAATAGCTCCTACACAGATGAGAAAAATTTGAAAGAGTAAGAAAAAAGAAACAACACTTCCATATATTTTTAATGCTGTGTCTTTGTAGTACACTTCTGTAAAATTCTTAAAACTTTAACTTTTTTTATAAATCTCCTTTTAGTCTCCTACTAATTTTTTTATTGATTTACTCATCTGTCCTTCAGACTGCTGCTTGGTTGTATCTTTGTTCTTTGTCTTTCAATGCGGGTCTTTCTAGAAGATCATTATTGCTTTTGTCCTCCTTGGAATTGGGTAATCTTACCTGTATATTTTCTTCCTTAAATTTTGTCCCTCACCCTCTCTTTTCTCCTCATTTTCTCTTTCTTTTGATTATTCTGCAATTCATTCCATGGATTACATATTACCAAAGCCATTGCACAGACAACTGAGTATGTGCATGAGCCATTTGGTATTCATTCTGTGAGTGGGTTATCTTGTTCTTGGGTCATTAATGGGTGGTATGTAGTGGGATAGATTATGTTCACTGAAACCACTTTGGGCATTTTTCTCCATTGCACTGCAAAAATAATAAAATAACATTTTTAAGTCTATCATGATATGGTTTGAGAAGAATATTCAGTTATTTTAAATTGTGTCAAAAAGTCAGAATAAAACAGACTTACTTTTTGTAATAAGTTTTGAAGTTTATACTATTCTACTTTTTCATAAATAAATAAATAACTGTCAAAATTTTGGCTAGGTGTTATCAACTGTGTTCCAACTCACAGCGATTCTATGCACAAACGTACGAAACACTTCTCAGTCTTGTACTATCCTCTCAATTGTTGTCATGTTTGAGTTCATTGTTACAACCACTGTGTCAATCCATCTCACTGATGGTTTGCCTCTTATTTTCTTGTCTACTAAGCGTGATGTTGTCCAAAAGCCCTGGTAGTGTAGTGGGTGATGCGAGGGGCTGCTTACCAGAGTTCGCAGTTTAAAAAGATCAGGAGATAGATTAGACTTTCTTCTACCATAGAGTTACAGTCTTGGAAACCCACAGAGGCAGTTCCCCCCTGCCCTATATGCTCACTATGAGTTAGGATCAATTTGATGACAGTGTGAGAGAGAGAAGCATGATGTTCTTCTCCAGCACCTGGACCTTTCCAGCATGTCCAAATTACATGAGATGGAGTCTCACCATCCTTGCTTTGAAAGAGAAGTTTGGTTTTATTTCCTCTATTTAGGGACAAATTCAGAAACGAGGAAATAACCTCTACAGCTTGCAACCTTGATTAACTTCCTGAAGGTTGACAACTCACCTTTAATATTGTGCCCTGGGTAAAATGACAGTCACATTTGGCTGAAATAGCCAAAGTACAACTGAAAATGGAAATGCAATTAACACCACTGCCCATGTGTTAGTGATGTCAGTGGTGCACGGAAGCCTACCACGTGAAAAGTGTCATCACACAGGACTAATTATTGGCAGTTTGCCTTTTTACATAGAGAATGAGGCCAAATTGGAAGAAAAACTTTTATTCTGTCTTTTCTTATTTTTCAGATCTTATAAAAAGCTATTTTTCCCTTTTAAATACTTGCTCAGCTCACATTTAAGTCAGAATTTGACTCTTTTTTTTTAAACATTTTATTAGGGGCTCATACAACTGTTATCACAATCCATACACACATCAATTGTGTAAAGCACATTTGTACATCATTCTCAAAACATTTTCTCTCCACTTAAGCCCCCGACATTAGGTCCTCATTTTTCCCCTCCCTCCCCGCTCCCCCCTCCCTCATGTGCCCTTGATAGTTTATAAATTGGTATTTTGTCATATCTTGCCCTGTCCGACGTCTCCCTTCACCCACTTTTCGGTTGTCTGTCCCCCAGGGAGGAGGTCACATATAGTTCCTTGTAATCGGTTCCCTCTTTCCTACCCACTCTCCCTTTACCCTCCTTGTTTCGCCACTTACACCACTGGTCCTGTAGGGCTCATCCGCCCTAGATTCCCTGTATTTTCAGTTCCTATCTGTACCAGTGTACATCCTCTGGTCTAGCCAGACTTGCAAGGTCAAATTCGAGTCATGGTATGGTAGTGGGAGTGGGGAGGAAATATTTAGGAATTATAGGAAAGTTGTATTTCTCATCATTGTTACATCGCACCCTGACTGGCTCATCTCCTCCCTGAGACCCCTCTGCAAGGGGATCTCAGTGGCCTACTAATGGGCTTTGGATCTCCACTCCGCACTCCCCCCATCATTCATTATGGTTTTTTTTTTTTCTGATGATGTCTTATACCTGATCCCTTCGACACCTCGTGGTTGCATAGGCTGGTGTGCTTCTTCCATGTGGGCTTTGTTGCTTCTGAGCTTGATGGCCACTTGATTACCTTCAAGCCTTTAAGACCCCAGATGACTCCCCTGGACTTAGGACTATTTCCGATTTATATCATCCATTTACAAGGTTTTAAACAATTGTATGATTTTTCTCAGCAAAACATTTTCTGTTCCCTGACATATTATATTTGTATAGTATTAATCATAATTTGAATGAAGTATCTATTCCAGAAGAGAGAAAGAAGTTAAATTCATATAAATAAGAGCAATGGTGATCTAAACATATAATTATTCAAAACAGCAATTCTTAAATATTGTATGATTTCTCTTTCATAAGAAAGACATATCCTTTGGACAATAGCCAACTTCCTACATAGTCTAATGATAACAAGTAACACTTACTTGAAATTCCTTGAATTTCACAAAACATACACTGAGGTGGTGCTCATTTTGGCAAAACATCAGTGAAAGGCAGACTGATGTTTTCTAAATATTGAAAGCAAATGATTAATTCCAGAATAGAGGCCATCAATCTCATGATGCAGAGATTCAGATTATCCAGAGAATCTCCATGGGTGTTCGGTCAGATCAAAACCAAATATTTTAAGGGTGGGTTCACTTCGGGTGATTAACCCTAACTGAGATGGGACACAAAGTTGTCTTGGACTTGATGAGTGCTGAGGAGGCTGACTCTGTCAGAGCAATCCTACTTTCATTCGTTTTCAAGGAGCAAATAAACATGGAAATAAGTAAGCGGCAGTCAATGGCACAAGGTAATACTTCAGTTCATCAACACTTCCTTGTTCTTGATGAAAAGTTTAAAATGTGAATAGAAAGCTTAGGGTCTAGTAGTTCATGATTTGAGAGAGGAATTTTCCAGGGTGGAGTATCTGAGTCCCCAGCCAATTGTGAATACAACAGTACTCAAAAGTCCACTGACTACTGTTGCAGAAAATCTGATAATTGTTGTTCTCAAACTTTAGAATCAGATTTAGGGCTTGTTAAAGTAAGCATTTCTGGGCTTATCTCCAGAGTTTCTAATTCAGTAACTTTGAGACAGGGCCCAAGAATAGCCTTTCCTCAAAAGCCTCCAGAAGATTCTGATGTTGTTGGCCCAGTTACTCTATGTTGAACATTATTGTGTGAAAATGATATACTTTCTTACTCAGCCAACAAACCTAAGGCAGAATATAGGCAGCTAAAATTGTGTTGTTATGTACATCAAGTTGATGGCAACTCCCAGCAACCATAGATGACAGAGAAGAATTACCCTTTAGGGTTTCCTGTGTTGCGATATTCATGGCCCCGGCTGGTTTGCTAGACTCAGGTAGCTTGCGTGTTGCTGTGTAGCTGGAAGCTATTGCACCAGCACTTCTACCAGAAAAGTTGGCCAAAATGGACAGATTTCAGCAGAGCTTCCAGACCAAGAACAAACTACCAAGAAGGAATAGGGCATCTACTTCTGAAGAATTAGCCATGGAAAAATCTTACGGACAGAATCGAAACACTGTCAAATAGAGAAAACATCATGAAAAGAAACAGACCATGGTCAGAGATTATGCCCTAAATTGAAAGGCACTCAAAATAGGACTGAGAAATGGCTGTCTTTTAAAAGCAGAATCAACCATGATGGCATCGATGGGATAAAAACTGTGGGAGTAAACCATTTGGGACCTTAGTTTGCAATGGGGGCACCTTTCAAAATGACATGGAACAGCTGCAAATATCAATTAATAATAGGAAATAGGAGTACAATGAAATATGAATCTAGGAAAATTTTGGAAGTTGTAAAAAATTAGATCAAATACATAAAAATTGACAATGTATGCTTTAGGGAGCTGATAGGGACTTCTGTTGGCCATTTTGAGTCAGACTGTCATATGGTTTACTGTGCTTGGCATAAAACAATCAAGAGGAATGATATTGCATTCATCGTCAAAAAGGATATTTCAACATTTATCTTGAAGTACATGTTTTCTGTGATAGGATTATATCTATCCACATTCAAGAAAACCCAATCAATACACCCATGACAGACTACTGATAGTCTTGAGAAGAATGGGTATGCCATCATCTTTAATTGTACTCATGTAAAAAATGCATGTGCACTAAGGGGCAGTTGTGCAAACTGAACCCAGGCGTACTGCATGGTTTTAAATTAGGGAAGGTATGTGTTAAGGTTGCATTCTGTTGCCATACTTATTCAATCTCTACACTGAGCAAATAATCCAAAAAGCTGGATTATATGGAGAAGAATGTGGGATCACAATGTGAAAAAGGTCCTACGAGCACCTTCGATGTATGGATGAGGCAAGCTTACTTGGTGAAAGTGGGAGCTTGAAGCAGTTACTGATGAAAAGCAAAGATTGCAGCCTTGTGTCTGGATTATACTTCGACGTAAAGGAAGCCAAAACACTCCCAAATGGAACAATTGTTAACATCATGCTAAGTGGAGTAAACATTGAAGTTGTCAAGTATTTCATCTGGCTTTGATCCACAATCAATGCTCATGGAAGCAGCATTAAAGACAGGAACTGATGCACTGCGTTGGGTAAATCTGCTGCTTAAGTCCTATTAAAGTGTTGAAAAGCAAGGATGTTACTTTGAGGACTGAGATGCCTTTGACCTAATTGTTTTTTACAATTGAAAGTTGGACATTGAATAAGGAAAATAGAAGAATCTATGTGTTTGAATTCTGGTTTTGGCGAGGAATATTCAAAGTGCCGTAGACTTCTGAAAGAACCAACAAATCTGTTTCAGAAGAAGAACAGCCAGAACACTCCTTAGAGGCACGAAACTTCATCTCACCCAGTTCAGATATGTTATCAGGAGAGACCAATCCATGGAGAACAACATGCTGGGTAAAGTGGAAGTGTGGTGAAGAAGAAATCCTGCATAAATGGACTCAAAACTAAGAAAACTTGTTAGATGGCATAAGACTGAGCAGAGTTTTAGTCCATTGTACATAGGGTACATTGGGTCTTGTTGTATAAGCCCATAACTATGTTGATGTACATGCTTATGGGAGATCTCCAGGCCTTCTCTTATAAACCAATTAGTAGGTTGAAACTACTGACCCATGATTAGCAGCCAAGTGCTCAACCATTGTGCCATAAAAGAAAGCACAAATATACAAATTATAGTGACCTCAATTATATTGTAATAAAGCACACTTATTAACTATATTTTAAAAATCCACTACTGATTCCATCTGTATATTTGCCATACTGTGGAAGCTTGAGTGTTGCTATGATCCAAATATCAGTATTCTCAACCATGATGCATAGATTTTAGCAAAACATTCTGGTCTATGAAAACCCTAGATATCACAGCAGAATAATATCCAATAAAGTGCTAGAAGATGGAATCCCAAGTGAGAAAACATTCAAAGTACACAGTGGCTAAATCAATGGACTAAAGCATACCAATGATTATGAAGATAGTCCAGGAGCAGAAAGAATTTTACTCTGTTGTACATGGGGTCTCCATGTGTCAGAGTGACTAGCAACAATGGAATTATGGTTAAAAAACATCCGATTGAAATTGGTTCGAAATTAAGTGTTTACATAGATAATTCAGACCCAAGCCCATTTCTTTTTCAAGGATACAGGCTGAGCTAAGCAGTTAGATAAGCAATGTTAAAAAATGCTATTGGCTTTGACAGTTTTTCAGATTATAAATAGCAGATTCTTGAGGTCTTTCTTCATGAATATTGATTTGCATCAGAAACTTTAGAAGGTCAAGCAACTGATCATTACGTCCATTATCACAGTGAATACTAATGGATGCACTTATAGAGAGACCGCAGTAATTGCAACATCAAAGGTTGTCTAGTTTAATGCTCTTTTTTGCAATAAAACAGGGCCTCGTCTCATGATCTGCATTTGATATGGGTGTGATGAAACCCTAATCTAATAAGGGGACCGAGTTAAATTTGTTTATCCCTAATGTTAAAAATAATTAGCAAATAAGCACTTGTGAAAGCAGTTTTGCACAGAAGAGAGAACTCCATGGGAGGCATTTGGCAGTGGGAAAGCTTTAATTAATGTCGATCGTTTTCATTTTCAGAAAAGGCTTGATTCCTAGTGTAAAACACAAATCAAACTTCAACCTGTTTCTAAAAATGTGGATAAAGTCTCAACAGATATTCCATTGGCTGAGCTTTTAATGGTGGCTGGTCTTTTACTGAAAGACCTAAACTACAAAAATTCAGATATCTTTTTTAAGAGTTCTCTTCAACTGTTTCTTAAATTTATCTTCAAATTACTTTTTAAAAATAATCCAGATATAAAATGCCCTTCTTTAATATATTCTCAATTTCATGAACTTTCCAGTAAAAGTTTCATGTAAGAACAGTCTAATTTGTAGAGAATTTGAAACCAATTTGTTACCACAAAGTCCTGTCAGATTCAGAACTATTCACATTAAAGTTTTCAGAAGGGATACCTTCAAAGAAGCAATTGAATATTGACAGTATAAACAATATGAAACATTTTAGGTGTTCTGTAAAATTTCAAACTTTTTTTTTAAGCAATCATGAACCTCTGTACACTTTAGAACATATCCATGATTCTATTTTTATTTCCAGAATTCAGTGAGATTCCACATAATGAATATATGTGTTTTCTTTTATTGGAGAGAAAAAGGCAGAGAAACAAAAATATTTGTATTTCATATGACAATCAGAATATCCATTAATAGTTTAAGTATCAATATGTGTACATGTACAATTAAAAATATGTTGCTACAAAACTGTAGAGACATTTGTTAAACAATAAATATGAAGCTATTCTTCCTCAACATATTCTTCATCTCATCTGGACATTTCTGAGTGCAGCATTTCTCTCTTTCTTGTTCTCCAAAGAAAGTTATGCTCTTCAATTTACATCATATCAAAAACAAAATTTTGTCATCCCCACGGCACCCATGTTGTGTTCCTTTTAAATGTTTTCTGAGTTTTGAGGGGGACCAAAATAGAAGTTTAAAAGGGCCGGATGCAAGAAGAGGTTGGACAGGTAATGTTTCTCAACACAATTCTTGTAGGACAGTCCTTGCTCACTCTACGAAAACAGGCAAATTTCATGATGAAAAAAATATTTTTACTTGATGCAACCTTCCTGGCCTTTTTCTCATCAGTGTAGTTTTTACTTTTCTTAAAGCATTTTCGTAATACCTCCTTGTGAATGTCCTGTGTCTTTTGCTGAAATCTATCAAGATGGGGCATTTGGGATCCCACAAAGCAATCACCATAATCTTCTATGCTGATCTGTCCACCTTGACCTTATCTAGCCTACAGATCCCACCAGAAACTATTGTTTTAAATAGTTTCTACAACTATGAGAACCATTTGCTTGATATAAATCTGTGGTGTGTGTGTGTGTGTGTTATGAATGTTTCACTAGTTTTGCTTTGCTTGTCTAGAGAACCCAGCCTAAGATAAGATAATAATAAATTGTGGAATATATTGATAAAAACATAATGCATATGCTTATTCAGATGCATTTTCCATTGTTAACTCATTCAGGTGTTAACATTAACCTATGGGTGACCAAATTAGAAGTATGAGGTAATAAGGGAAGGTCAGCATGCTGGTCAAAAGATACATACTTCACATAACAAATTAATAATAGATCCTCAGAGGTGGATCTCATAAAATCAGCCCAGCCCTTTCTATTAGCTTCTTGGTCAATAAAAGGGAAAATTGAAGGACTAAGATTGCTAAGATTTATTCAAGGCTTCATATTTGAAAAATCTCTTGGATTCAGAAATGATGTGTTGTTTGCATGGAATTCTCCTACCTACTGGAAAAGTGAATACTTTTCAATCATTTAAGTACACCAAGCATGCCCTTAAAATGCCATTTTTATCTCACACGCTCGTGTTCGAACCTCGTAGCACTCAGGTATAATAAGCAGTAAATGAAATGTCTAGTAAAGTCATTTGCTTCTCGTTCAATTGCTACTGTACACACTGCTGGCTAACTAGTACATACAGTTCTATACTCACAACGCCAATGCTGAGCCTTGTGTTTCCAGATAACCAGAGGCAAGGTTTGAGAGGGGATTCCTTCTTGTAACACTGGAGAGTTAGGGGATAGGACTGATTAAAGCTGGGCATAAAATAGCTAGAATGTTCATCATACATTGGGAACAAAGTGTTAACTCACCATAGTAAACTCACCATCGCTGGAAACTGAGAAAAGCCTTCAGCGGACTCACTCCAATTACGGAGGGACAAAGGACCCAAGAACAGCAATGCAGCGTCACCTGGAACGTCTTCATTTACGTTTTCTTAAGCTGAAGAAGAAACGTCAGGAGAAAATTCTGAAGAGATAGAGAATGTATAGCACAAGGGAAAACATGTACTTCTTTTCATCATTTTAATTTTTTCCCAAAGTAGAAAAACTATCAAAAAATTATGAAGAGTAAAGAAAACTTAGGAACCAAAGCTGGTCAGGAATTAGTACAGTTCAGAAGCATACCTTCACCTTTTTCATCTACACATGCATTCTTATATATAAAACATACAGCTATAACTGAGTATATATTGATGTGTGATTTCACAAAAAATTTAATTTAATTTATGTCAGGGCCACTTTTTATAACTACAAAAAGTTCATCTACAATTAAATATTTAATAATGAATGGAGATGAAAATCTTCATTATTAAAAGAGGATGCATAGTTTTTATTTTGTACTGTGAATTTTATCTTTCCAATGGAACTTACCTTTCAAACTTCCTGTACATCGTTTTGTGTTTACAATTAAATAATGTGTAGCTTGCTATGCTGTTTGTTTTATCATTGGCATGCTCATTATACAAAGGGTTTTTTCTATGTGTCCAAATGGTGAGTCTGTTTATATGAATCACTAAATAGGCAAAAATATATGGATAATTGGAATCCTGGATTACTAGGTAAAATGTATTTTGTAAAATAAATATTTTTCTATGGTGCTGCTGAATTTATGTAAATTAAGCTCATAACTAATTCTTTGAAAGCTGTTTCAAATAGCACTACTTATGTATTTTTTCCTACAAAAAGGATTTATTTAAAAGAGTGGATAAATACTTCTATTCCATGTCATTAAAAAATTATAAATGAATGATGTGTTGGGTATTTATCCAAAACTGTGAAGCAATATTAGGCAACTTTGATGCTGAAATTTCTAACTGTATTAAAAATAATTAATTCGGTTTTCTTTTAATTCCCAAGGGAACTTGCTAAACAAAGAAGATTACTTTGGGTAAGGATGGGGACGAGTTAAAAATAGTTCTGCCATGACTAAAGATATATTCTTAAACATTTTATTTCTTACTCTATAATTTCCTTCTCAATAAATTTGAGCAAACAACTATGTAAATATGTACAGTTCTAATTTGTTTAGATACATTTCATTTAATTTGGGGTTTAGTGACAATAATGAAGATATTAAAGTGGTAAACATGCATGAATGGAATCCTGTGGTTATTCACTTTTATATTAAAGCAGTGATGTTGGGACAATGAAGTGTGTTTGAAAGGTTTGGGAAACAATTTTTTAAGTAGTTCTATGATGTACTTATCCAATCCACTTAGCTACTTTGTACTAAAGTGGCATTTTTATAAAAGTAAACTTGTGACAGCCTTTAAAATAGAAAATTAACTCATGTCAAATATTTTCTTGAAGTTGTTATAAAAATATAGGCACAAATAGAAATAAAACCAGGAGTATATAACCTGGGACCCTAGTAGGAACATTTTAAACTTCTTCTCATATTTCTGAGATTTGAGAAGTTCTGGATTCTGGATAGTGAATAAAATTCCTTGATTTTGCTCTTCAAATGCTTTGAAACTTGGAAGTATAATATGTGTATGCATTCGTGTGTGATTGGGAGGCTAGATATTTTTGGTGTAAAGAATAGCTAAGAAGTGATTATGATTATCCCAAATTCTGTCATTTCTAGTATTTTTTAAAATTTAGTAGATTACATAGCCCCAAAACCCACACCAATGTATTTCCATGCTTCTAATCACTAGATTAGTAAATCTATAATTGTTCCATTAGGACTGCGGGCACTGCTCCTCCTGTTCTACAATTTTCAGTAGATGAGAAATAACATTCCAAAGGAAGGAGAAGCTACTAGGTTTCAGGAAGATACTTGCTTTACTACTTTCCAGTTCTAAATACATGTTAAATCCATGCACAACTTTCTCCCTTATCTGTTAATATGCATTTTAGCTTATCTCTTCTAACATTAAGCTTCTCATCTTCCAGATATATTAGGACTTAGTGCATTAGTTTTCACCTTTCTGCAGTTACTATTGTTCCCTTGTGTTTAAAAACAAACTAATGCTATTTGCTCCTCAGGCTCCAACTAATACCCACTTTCATACTTTTTCTTTAGTTACCTCCTACTATCTTCAATTTTTCTGGAACTTCTAGACTAAGTATGTATTTATTGTTCCCACATCATCACCCGTTCCTACTCTCCACTGCATCTCGGCTTCTATTCTCAATACGCCAATTCTTGCACAATCTGGTGTCTTATTTTAGCTTCATCTTGAATTTTCTGAATTTTCAGCAGCTTTGACGTACCAAGTTTGCCTTGCTTCCTCAGTCAGGCATTGTTTGGATTTCAGAAAAGCATTTCTCTTTACCAACTGTTCCCAAGCAATTCCACAAGCAATTCCATACCCCTGGTTTTCCTAAACTTTTCCACATCGAATTTCTGAAACTTCTCATGCCTTCTTCATTACCAAAAAAAAACAACCTGAAATTGCACAAACGTTCATCTCTTAATTTTCCTTGTTTTCTCTATGGTTTGTAACATTTACTTCCAAGCTTTCAAGTATTGTTTAGAGCTATTTATTCCCAAACATGTGTCCTGTATTTTCACTTTTCCTAAGATTCACTTTTGCCTTTGCGATGAGTTTTTTAAGAAATTTAACCTGGAAATTTGAAAAATAGAATTTACTAACATTCTGCAGGTTTCTTTTTCTTTTTTTAATTTTCCTACAAAGATAACAGTTCTACTATTTACTCAAATATATGCACTAAAGATTAGCGTCATTCTTAAATTTTTTCTTTCCCTGCAATTCTTAGGGTAGTCACTTGTGAAGTTTGGGGATTAGACCCCTAATAATTTAATAATTACAGATATTAATAGCAATTTCTGTATATGGAAATGCAAAACTCTTAAATATGGCTAAACATCCCATTTTAGTTATATTAACCACATTGTTCTTTGCATTCTAGTCTCTGTACCATTGAATCTTTAAGAATTCTTAGATCACCCCAAAGTTTCAAAAATTTACTCATTTTCCCAACTTATTCCCTCCTTTATTATTATTTTCTAATATTACTTAACAAGAATGCATATGCATTTGAACTATCAGTGCATTTGAATCGTGGTGCTTGCTGACAAAGATTATGGTGCTTGCTAACCGTGCCAAAGGGAATACAAATCTGTCTTGGCAGAAGTATAGTTAGAATGCACCTAAGAAGCAAGGATGGTGAGATTTTTGTCTTATATACTTAGAACATGTTTCTAAGATAGGCTCGTACTTAGAAAAGGACATCGTGCTTCGGAAAGTAGAAGGGCAGCAAAAAAGAGGATGATTCTCAATGAGATGTTTTGACACAATTCCTGCACAATGAGTTCAAACATCACAATCGTGAAGTGGACGCAGGACTGTGTAGAATTTCCTTCTGTTGTCCAAAGGGTTTGGTGAGATGGAGCCAACACTATGATACCTAACAACTTAACAGGTCTTTAAATAAATACTCTCTTCTCATGTAACAAGGCTTATTGCAAACCTCACTTTCAATATGAACACTACATTGACTTCATCATCAGGCATTGCTTCACACAATCGTGTAATATATGTATGAACCTTCCTTCATTTGAGATTAAGATATGTAGCTTAGTTCTTTCTTGCATTCTTAGTTCTAACTTTTGAACCTCACTACAGTAAATTCTAATATACACTATTGAATTGAATAAGAACATTTAAAGCACTGAAATTGTGTAGAAATTTGTTTTAGAATAAAATATTTTTTGCTGTTAAGGTATCATTATATTTGTTTTCAATGAAAATCTAATATTATTCTTACCTTTATGAATAATTTTAAATACATTTTAAAATAAATGTGTATTATAGAATTGACTTATGCCTAAGGTTACATCTCCTTCAGGAATTATAGTTTTATTTTTTAGAATTTCTGCAAATATTAACCATTTAAATGTTTTCTTCCTATAGTCCTTTGAAGTCATGCATGGAATCCCTTGTTACCTGTCACCTGTTCTGCGTCCTGCTTGCTGTATGTTTAGCATTTTGAAGAACACGACCACTTGTGGTCCAATGGCTACAAATTTATATTTCCATCCAGTGAAAGCTTGTATTGGTGATATTGCTGGAAAATATGATCCACTTGTCATGATGAGTTCAATTTAGAGTAATTTTTGACAAGGAAGAGCTGAATAAGACAGATTACTTACTTCTTTATGAAAATTGTTCATATAGTAGTTTAACAATAATACTTAAGTGTTTTTCCTATGCTTAATTTGACCATGTGGTCAATATGATATTATTGGTCATTCATCAACTCAGAAGACTAGCATATTTTGATCAAAATAAATTTTAGCCTAAGGTGAATATGAAAGAGTATATCTTCTCTTATCTCATAACTACACATTAGCATTACATTTTTTGTGTGAATTATAATTCTTCATGCAGAAAAGTGTTCTCTATGGAAACTTCAAAGACATCCTGCTGAGAAACCAAGAGAATATTTAATAATGCTCATGAGCACTATGGCATGAATGATCAAATGAAGGCCTTCTCTGTTAACTAATGATTATTCTATCATGACAGGTAACTTCAAACACCACACACAGTCTTTTGAACATTATATTCATCCCTTCTATTACTGTCTATTACTGGAAGGAAATTAGATTTTTTTGACCTTCCACAAAAGTCCAGTATGTTTTGTATTATCTGTTGATCTCATAATATAATATTATTGTGTGGGTAAATGAAACTCATCACGCTCAAATGAGTTATCATTGTGAGAGTCTTAGAACCTTCAGGAAGCAGAATATTTCCAGTTCTCATACAAATAACTTCCCAACATTATTAGAACTTAATAAGCTTAAATTGAAAATAAGGTTGCCTTTTCAATTCTGTAACACAGTCTAAGGATACATCATCTAGTAAATAGCCCTTAACAGAATAATCACTTGTAGTTAAATTGCTTCTTGTTTTGGGAGCACACATATAGCTACCTCCACTTTCTAAATGGAAAAAAAGCGCACTCTAAAATTTCCTTTGAGTAGCAACAAGGAAAATATAACATGCTTAATGAAAATCTTTCAAATATGGTAACAGCTTTCATTGAATGCAGCAGCCAAAGTTCCAGTATAAAGTATATCCTCACACAGTCCCTTCCTAATCTCATCTGGAAATTGTTGGACTCTGTGACTATACAGGTTACTTTTACTTTATGAAATTTTAAATGTTATATTTAAAATTATTTATTAGGGATTTCAAAAAGTAGACATATAATCCTAAATTAATGTAAATAGAAATAAAACTACAAGGCAGTTTCCCCCACACCCCCAAATTTCACTGTGCTGTGTGTAGCAGAGCTTTCATAGTATGCATTTTTCCCACTGGGCGATCCTCACGCAACTCACTCTGAGTTAGTGCTCCCAGTGACATCACCTGGGAAGTTTCCCTCTGGGCACAGTGAATATTTTTAAAAGCAGTTTTACGAGAATTTAATTTTTTGTGATGTTCAATTTAAGAGAATCGCATGTGGCTGTAAAATTTTGTTTCTTTCTCAGAAAAAAATGCCACAGAAACTTTTGTGACGGTGAACACAGCTTACTAGGACAGTGCTAACGGAGAAAACTCAAGTGTACAAGTGGTTTTCTCATTTCAAAAACATGAAACATCGATTGATTAATAAAGTCGTTCTGGACATTAGTCAACTTTCCGAACAGACAAAAATGTCGAGCCGTGATGCATTTGGAGTTCATTCCATCAGGTCAGACTGTTAAGCAAGCGTCCCATATAAAGGTTCTGAAAAGATTGTGTAACACTGTGTGACCAAAAAAAGGCCTGATTTGTGGCAGATGGGGGATTGATTTTGCCACCCCAACAATGCACCTGCTCATGCAGCCATCTCAGTGTAAAACTCAGCATGCCTCTCTGGCCCCACACGCTTAACTCACGTGATCGTGCTCCACGTGACTTCTCTTTTTTTTTCATGACTGATGAGGGCCATGAAAGGAGAGTGATTTGAAACCATAGACAAGGTGAAGAAAAAACTGAGGGAAGTGCTGTCAGCCATCCAAATAGAAGAGTTTGAAAAATGTTTCCAAGAACGGAATCAAAGAATTGGCAAATATATTACGTGCAATGGAGAGGACTTTGAAGATGATAGAGTTGTTTCATTAAAAAAATTCAAATACAAAGCTTTGGGAAAAAAATTCTGTTTTGAGGTGGAGTACCTCCTTGTATGCCTTAGAAAGTTCAGCATATTGTTACTTGGAGTTCATTTTCCATCTGGGAATTTTGATCTATCCTGTGCCTTCTTTCATTGACTCAAAGGCTGGTTAATAAGCAATACTTTTGAAAGCACATTTAATATTTCCAGTTGCTTTGTTGAGCTCATTTGTTTCTGTGTAGTTTCTTATGATATCAGAAGCTAATAAAACCAAAGTTGCTACTGTCTTGTATGAGTCTATGCTTGGTTTATTTTTCTGTGACCCCAAATTATTCCATTTTGTATATATATTTTGTGTGTTAGGCAGGGTTCTCTAGAGAAATGAAACCAGGACACTTAAGATTTTATATATATGTATAAGATGACAGGTTTACACAGTGAAAAGAAATATACAGATAATTAGCCCACATATCAGTACAGAGGATTCAGTTCAACTCCATTCTGTGGAACAGTTAATAACTCTAAGTTCTTCAACTCAAGAGGGCTGTCGGGTCCAATGGCAAGGTAGCAGACAGCAGAGTCCTCTCTGGTGCAAAACAAGTAGAGTCGGCTCACAGGCAGCAAGCAGCAGGGTGGGTCTCCAACAGTCAGGGCCTAAGCTCAGGATCTTAGTGAAGCAGGCCTAGACTGTATATTGAACACAAGCAATGCTGGGGGACAGGATCCACCAGCAGCATGGCAAAGTAGGTCTCAAAGGAGCCTCAAGCTCTAGCTACATGATTCACAGTTTGGCCTGGCCCACTGTAGTGTTTCTCACAAGTTGAGGCACACAATTATCTACAGCAGCAGCATACTTGCTCCAGCACGCTCTGATCACCAGAGAGCAATAGAGACGGAGGTAGGCCTTGCAGACCTATTTATGTGCTGTGCAATCAATTTGCAATTTATTAATCCCACATGTTCCTATTGGCCAGGCTGGCACAGTAAACCCAACTATCACATATTGCATTTACATGTATATATATTGCATATTATACTTTTTATAATGTATAAGTGAATTCAGCAAAGTTGAAAAATAGAAGATCAAGGAAAAAATTAATTGTGTTTGTAGGCATCACAAAATAACAATCTAAAAAGGAAATTAAGAAAACTTTTATTTATAATAGCATACAGAGAATGAAACATGTGAAAATACACGTGATCAAGCTGGTTCAATACTTGTACACTGAAAAGTATTTTTTAAATGCTGAATGAAGTTAAACAAAATCTAAATAAATGAAAAGTCATCCCCAATTATAATGAATTGATGTACTTAAACATGAATACTACTTAAAATTATCCACAAACAATTCATCACAATCCTTCTTAATATTGAATCATGCATACATGGATTGGGCAAAAGTTTAAGGACTTTCATTTGCCTGTGGATCATGATTTACAATGAAAACGACAACAACTGCAATTACCCATTAATAATGAGAATGTGGGATGTACAAATAATACATCTAGGAAATTAGATGTTTCAAAAATAAAATAGAGAGCATAAAGACTAATATCATATGCAGGAGTAAGGTGATATTAACTTGTATTTGCCATTTTTAAATTGGACAAACATTAGGTTTAATATGCCAGGAATGAGAAAATCAAGAGGAATGGCAGTGCCTTCAGCATCAAAAAGAACATTTCAAGACCTATCTTGAAGTGCAGGACTGTATGTGATAGGGTAATAACTTTATGCCTACCAGGAAGACCAGTTATTCACACACCAAACACTAATGATAATGATGAATAAAACTGAAGAATTCCCCCAGCTTTTTAAGTGTGAAGTAGGTCAAATATGCAATCAATACAAACTGATAATTTTTGGTGATTAGAATAAGAAAATTAGAAACAATGAGAAATGATTAGTAGTTAGAAATATTGCTTTGTTGGTAGAAATGAACTGGGGATAGCATGATAGAATTCTAGAAGACCAGTACTAATTGTGTTCTTCCCTTCTGTTTTTTTATTTCCAGATCTTAGCACACACCATTTTAAAGCTTTACTTACTCTTCTCAAGCTGTCTTTTGCTATTTTCTGTTCTGCTCTTCACTTCATCAGCCTTGTGCTTCAGAGTCCATCTTGAAAGGTTCTTTTGGGGAATAATGGCAATGGCCATTCCTTTTGATTTTCTTATTCCTAGCATAGTAAACCATACGATTGTACAATTCAAATTGGAAAATACCAGTCAGTTCCACCTCACTTTTGCCTAGCATATTAGTCTTTATGACTTCCATTTCACTTTACCTAACATCTAATTTTATTGCAGATACCTTTTTTCAGTAACATAGATGAAGTCTATGCAAGTAAACTTCACCAGATGGAATACACAGGAATAAAATTAATTACATCTGGTGAAAGAGATACTGGCGAAGGTCAATATCATCAGCCAAAACAAGGCCAGGGGCTTATTGTGGAACAAATCTTTAATTGCTCACATGCAAGTTCAGGTTGAAGCTGAAGAAAAGTAAAGTAAGACCATGAGAGCCAACATAAGACTTTGAGTACATCCCACCAGAGAAACGATCTCAAAAACAGATTTGATACATTGAACATGAATATACAAAAGCCAGATAAGTTGTGGCAAAATATCTATCATCATACATGAAAAATGAAAGTGTCACTAAAGAGACAAGAATAAAAAAGGCCAAAGTAGATGCCAGAAGTTACTCTGAAACTTGATCTTGAACATAGAAGAGCTAAAGCAAATGGAGGAAATGTGGACTGACAAGCAGAACATACACTGTCAACAGACAGCTGAAAACGACAGAAAAAACACTGTAATGAAAGGTAGCGAGACAACCCAAAGGGAAGAACACAATCCACACAGTTCAAGCTGAAAGAAATAAAAGCCCTTGATTTATATTATGGAAGGATTCTATGGGAAACATAGCTGAATCTTGCCATGGAGAAGATGGAATAAAACAGAGTCACCATAACAAAAAATCATGGGCTTACATTCAACCGTTTCCAGAGGTAGCATATGGTCAAGGACTGGTGCTATTGAAATAAGAATTCTAAGTTTCATTGAATACATAAATGGAGAACAAAAGACTCCAGGAATTGGTGGAATATCAATCAAACTGTTTAAACAAACTGATAAAGTTCGGAAAGCCCTCATGGGTCTATGCTAAGGAGTTTGAAAGACAACTCACAAGTATATTTACTGGAAGATATCCATATGTGCGCCCATCTTAATCAAAGATTACCCAACAGAATACAGAAATGATCTAACAGTATCATTAATGTTGTATCCAAGTAAACATTTTCTATAGATAATTCAGAAATAGATATTTCAGCCATATGTCAAATGAGAACTGCCAGAAATTCAAGTCTAGTTCATAAGACAATGAAAGGAGGAATATCATTGCTGATATCATGTAGCTCTTGGCTAAAAACACATAATGTTAAAAAGAGGTTTACTTGCATTTTATTGACTATTCAAAGGCATTCGACTGTGTGGAGGATAGCAAGCTATGGAAAACATTTTAAAAAATAGGAATTCCAGATCATTCCAATGTAATCATGCAAAACAGTTGAAACAGTTGAAATGTCCATCAAAAGAACTGCCTGCTCCCTTCAACACCTCGTGTTCACACAGGCT
>NW_022111372.1:67449524-67467231 GCF_000313985.2 Echinops telfairi
TTTTTAAAAAGAAAGAACTGATAAGCACACATCAACACTATGGCATCAACCATAAAATGATTGGTGCTCTGATACACACTACCAAATAACTGAACCTTAAAAATATACAGTGTCATAAGCTAGACAAAAAGAGAGCACATGTTGTATTTACGTACTTATACAAAATATGAAGAGTAGGCAAATTCACAGAGATGGAAATTAGATTTCTGAGTACCTCTGGATAAGAGAGGAGGTGATGAGGAGTTACTGTTTACTGGGTATAGAATTTCTATTAGAATTGATGGAAAATGTTGCAAACACTGGTAAAGGATGTACAACGTTGTGAGTGCAAAGGTAGGTTAAAAAAGTATTGCTTCTAGGTTTTCAGGATTCCAGTTCACACTTGTAAGTTTTTTTCCCTGCCAAACTAAATGTGTTTACACATAGTTGTTCAAACAGTGGGTAACTGTAGAGAAGGTCTCTCAGTCATACACGAGTCTTCGTCCCATTAGAATGGTTTCCAGAACAAAGTCTAATCAAACCAATAACTTCAGAGATGATCTGCTGGGTAAGTTAAATTCAGGAAGCAAGGACAACTCAGGAAGTTACATTGCCATTTTGGTGGGGTGGGGATGGGGATTTCAAATGAGTGATAGTGAGAGATTTTCTCAAACAGCACAGGGCAATCATGGAGGCTTACTATGAAGAGATTTTTAGAAAATGGAAAACTGGATTAGCTAGAAAAATTTGCACCAAGGAATATTTTGGTCCATCATGACAATGCAGCTGTTCATTTTTTTCAGGGTAGCAAGAAATGTCCTACTAGTGAATTATTGGGAAAGCTTGTTCTATGCCCCATACCTCCATTTCGATAGGATGCCATTTAAAGAGTGTAGTATTCTCCAGTGGACCAATAGAGAGAGAAACAGTTTGCAGATGTGGATAGATGAAGGATATGTCAAGAAACAATAGCTTTAATTTTGACATTTTGATTAATAAAGGTTTTATAATTTATTTACCCTTGTATAATTAATGCCACTTAAGTGAAAATTTAAAAATGGTTAAGATAGAAAATTGTATATTATGTATAGTTTATCACAATAATTCTTCCAAATAGAACTCAGCACAATAAATGAAAGTAAAGAGGACTATTGCATGGGTTATCATTAGGCAAGATCATGCACACTGTAAGGGAACTACTATTAAATTGCTTATGTTGGTTCTAAGGGCTTAGAATTTATGATAAATATACATGTAGAAAATAATAAATCAACATATAGGAGTATTATTTTGTGTTTTTATTCTTTCAGCAACATGTTCCCCCCCCCCAAACATTTATGTAATATCGTCTGAGTTAAAACTCTAATAATTGATATTATTTCCTATAGGCTCTTCCTAACCTGAACTATGCCATTAAAAAAAAACCAGTAACAATAGAACTGCTTTACATTTATTCAGTCCTTCTAAAAGCCTCATGATTCCCAATTTCACTCATTGCCATGGCAACGTATAAGTCAGGTTACAATTTTAAAGATAAATTGCTATTCTACATGAATTTTTGGAATCTTGCTTATCTAAGTAGATCAGTGTTGTTTGACATGTACTGTAAACATAAATATTTGATGAGATTTTTTTCAGACTAAAAGAGGCAGTCAATGGTTTGCTCTCAGTTTCTGCAAGAATATTAATATCCATACTATTGTTGTAGTTAGGTGCCATTAATTCAGTTTTAATGCATCCTGACCCTACATATAGTAGAACCTTAAAAATAAACAAAGTAACAGAAGCTAGGCAAAAAGAGGCCAATGCTGTACTAATGTACGTATCCAAAATATCAAGAGTAGGCAAATTCACAGGGATGGAAATTAGATTTATGAGTACCTTTGGATAGGAGAGGAGGTGATGAGGAGTTACTGTTTATTGGGTACAGAATTTCTGTTAGAATTGATGGAAAATAGTTTGCACATAGAATCTTTCAATATTGTAATAAAATTTTTCAGTTCTTTTCTTCAGTTCTTTCCATTTGAGATATGCTGATTGTGTTCTTCCAGTTTGGGTTCTAAGTCTAGGTCTTAGTACATGTCTTTATAATACTTTGTCTTCTCAAGCTGTCCTTTGAAATGTCTGTTTAGCTCTTTTGCTTCATTATTTCTTCCATTTGCTTTAGCTACTCTACATTCAAGAGAAAGCTACAGAGTATCTTCTGACACTCACTTTCATGTTTTCTTTCTGCTATCTTTTAAAAGACATATTTAATGAATATTTGAAGTATGAACCTAAGAAAACGGAAAGTGGTCAAAAAGAAATGGAAAGATTGAGGATTGCTAACTTAGGCAATAATGAGTTGAAATGTACTTGTACTGGCCACGTTTAGTTTCACAGCCTTATTGTGAGTAGTGGTTATGCTTTGGGCTCTAACTGCAGGGTCCGCAGTTCAAAACCACCAGTAACTCCTAGGGAGAAAGACTGGACTTTCTATTTCCTTAAAGAGTTACAGTACAGAAACCCAGAGAGGGCAGTTCTACGCTATCATATAGGGTGGCTATGAATTGACATTGACTCATGGCAATGAGTTTTTGGATTATGGTATAGTGTGTCAAATATGAAAATTAGGGGGTAAAAGTTAGGGAATAATAATGCCACTTTCGATATCTATAGATTATTTCAAGATCAATTCTGAAATATCAGACTGTCAGTGAAAAGTTCTGGCTGCACGGTTCCGTCAAGCCAGTTACTAATGGTAGCACAGCTTGGTCTTGCCTAAAGGGAGAATGGGTAGGAAAGAGGGAACCGATTACATGGAACTATATGTGACCTCCTCCCTGGGGGACAGACAACTGAAAAATGGGTTAAGGGAGACGTCGAATAGGGGAAGATATGACAAAATAACAATTTATAAACTATCAAGGGCTCATGAGGGAGGGGGGAGAGGGGAGGGAAGGGGGTAATGAGGACCTAATGTCGGGGGTTTAAGTGGAGAGAAAATGTTTTGAGAATGATGTACAAATGGGCTTTACACAATTGATGTGTGTATGGATTGCGCTAACAGTTGTATGAGCCCCTAATAAAATGTTTTAAAAAAATAAAATAAAAAGTCTACCTATGCCTGAACCCAGTGTGGCACCCACTGTTTCAGTCCTTCTTGTTGAGGGTCTTCCTCATTTTCCCTGCCCTCCTCCTTGACCAAGCATGAGGTATTTCTCCAGGGACAATCTCTCCTGACAACAAGTCCCAAGTATGCAAGACAAAGTCTTGCCATCCTGCCTCTGAGGAGCATTCTGATCATACTTCTTCCATGACAAATTTTTCTGTTCTTTTGTCAGTCTGTGTTCCTTTCAATAATTATTTCCAGCACCACAATTAGCACATCCATTCTTCTGTCTTCCTATTCGACATCCACCTTCCTCGTGTATATGATGCAATTGAAAATGTGGCATGGGTCCTGAGCACCTTAGTCCTCAAAGTGACTTCCTGCATTTGGTCTATTGACTGCTGCTTTCACGGGCATTTATTGTGGATCCAAGCAAGAAAAATCCTTTACAGCTTCAATATTTTCTCCGTTTATCATGATGTGATCTATTATTCCACTTGAGGTGTGATCCCTACTGAAGGCTGCAATCCATGATCTTCATCAACAAATGCGTCAAGTCTTCCTCGTTTTCAGTAAGCAAGGTTATGTCATCTTCATATCACAGGTGGTTAATGTCTTCCTCCAATTCAGATGCCACATTCTTCATACAATCCAGCTTCTCTGATCATTTTCTCTGCATAAAGATTGAATAAGTAGGGTTAGCGGAAACAACCCTAATGTATGTAAATTCTGATTTTAGTCATGCAGCATTTCTTGTTCTGTTCCAATAAATGTCTCTTGATCCAGGCAATGTGTTCTGCATGAGCACAATCAAGTGTTATGGAATTCCCATTCTCCCCAAGGCAATCCATAGTTTATTATAGCCCACATAGACAAATGCCTTAGCATATTCAAAAAACACAAGTAAACATATTTATGGCATTCTGTATTTCAGCCAGGATCCATCTGACATCAACTGGATGTCCGATATCCCTTGTTCTGATTCCACCTAAACCTCTGGCAACTACTGTCTATGCACTGCTGCACCCATTGTTGGGTATTCTTCAGAAAAAGTATGCTTGCATGTGATGCTAATGATATTGTTCTGTAATTTGAGCACTATGTTAGATAACTTTTCTGTAGAATGTGTATAAAAATTGATCTCTTCCAGTCAGTTGGCCTCCCATAGTTCCTGGCACAGACTAGTGAGTGCTTCCAGTGCTTCATCAGCTTGTCGAAACATTTCAGTTCCACAAATTCTTGGAGCCTAATTTTTGGTTAATGCTTTCAGTGAAGACTGAACTTCTTCCTTCAGCTCCATTGGTTCTTGCTCATATGTTCCCTTCTGAAATGGTGGAATGTCAACCAGTTCTTTTTGGTACAATGACTGTGTCTTCTTTTCATTTTCTATTGCTGTTCCTGCATCATTCAATATTTTGCCCCTACAGTTTCTCAATATTTCAACATAAGGCTTGAATTTTCTCTGGAGTTCTTTCAGTTTAAGATATGCTGGGCATGTTCCAAATTTTTGGTTTTCTAACTATAGGTTTTTTCATTTTTCATGTTAATATTTGACTTTATCTTCACGAGCTGCCCTTTAAAATATCTGTTCAAATCTTTGACTTAAACCATTTCTTTCATTTACCTTAGCTACTCTACAATTAAGAGCAAGTTTCAGAGCTTTTTTATTTTTCTGACACCCACTTTGATCTTTTATTTTTTTCCTCTTTGTGATTATCTTTTGCTTTCTTTACGAATGGTGTTCTCAACATCCTCCCAACGTTCATCAGGTCTTCTGTCACTAATGTGCAGAGAATCAAGTGCAAGGAGTCAAATCTATCCTGGAGATGTTCTGCAAATTAAGATGGAAATACTCCAGGTCCTATGTTGGCTCTCAGGGACTTGTTTTCATTTTCTTCAGCTTGAACCCTCCCTTACATATGAGCAATTGATGGTGTGTTTCACTATCAGCCCTTGACATGGTTTTAGGGGGTGATGTTGTGTTTCCCACAGACATAATCTATTTTATTTCTGTATATTCTATAGAGAGAAGTCCATGTGTATATCTCTCATTTCTATTAAAAAATGTATTTCCCAGAAACAAATCATTGCAAAATTCTTTCATGTGATCTTCTGCTTCTTTCTGTCATCAGGACCATGTTTTCCAACTATTGTTCCTTCCTCTTTGTTTCCAGTGTTCACATTCTGATTGTCAATAATTATCAATACACCTTGATTGCACGGTTGATGAATTTCCAATGAAGATGTTGATAGAATTCTTCAATTTCTTCATCACTAGCTTTTGTGGTTTGTGCATAAATTTGAATAATATTTTTATTGATTCAAATTGATTCAAACTGATTTCTTTGAAGGTGGATAGATATAAACTTAATACAGAAAGTATTGTACTTCAAGATAAATCTTGAAATGTCCTTTTTGATGATTAACACAACCCCATTTTTCTTGAGTTTGCTATTCTTGGTCTAGTAACTCATATGATTTTCTGAATCAAAATGTCTACTACCAGTCCATTTCACTCACTCTCACAAGCTTTATTCCAATCTCCTCACTGTGTTAGACTCTACTTTCAGAAGGTAACCCCTCCTCAGACACAAGTTGAGTGCCTAATCTCAGGGGTCCATCCACTGGACTGATCTCTGAACATCTTCTGCTTCCATTCTTCTGGTCTATAATATTTGATAATGTTTCTATGCTATGCACAATATTTTCAGTGAACACTTTCTTTGAAGTGCATAGCCAGTTTCTTCTTCATAGTGTGTTCTTAGTCTGGAAGCTCAGAATCTTGTTCACTTCAAGTGACCCTGCTAGGATTGGAAATACCAGTGACATAGCTGCCAGTATCACAGCAACACACAAGTCTCCATTATATGATGAAGTAATGGAAAAGTGGTGGAATGATAGGAATGCTGTTTTATTTAATCATCTCGATTTTAACTCTTTAGGTTCAGTTGTCCATTGCAAAAGTTACACAAAACTCATACAAAAATTCATGGCTAAAAGGTTTATTAAGGAAGTTAACAAGTTGTAATACCAGTGAGAAATGTTCAGGGTTGAGTTGTTTATCAGGACATGCTACAAAGTACTTCCAGGTTTGCCAATAAATGCCCAAAGGGGCAAACCACTCTGTTGTATGACTCAGCAGAAGGCATTCCGCTGAAGCTCTCTTTGTCCACAACCTTAGCTCCTTGAATTATGTGCCCAGAGTCAACATACTTCAGTAAGCCTTTGCCCCAAGGCACTCAGCTCCACATCTGTGGGTTAGCACTTCCAACTTCCCGAATTAAGTGCCCGGAGGCAACCTATCCAAAAAGCCTACCTCCTTCACAAAAACATACAGCTTTACTTGCTCTCCTTGGGTTGAGAAGTTCATCACTCTATTCCATGCTCGAGCTCCTGGTTCTTCTACTAAACTTTTGATGTTATAGCAGTTTACCGAATCCAAGAGATTCACTGCACAGGAATCACCAGTCCAGAGACTATACACCACTCCTAGGTCTTATTGGTAATGAGATATCACTTTCTGCACATCAGAGGGCTCATTTTATACACAGTAAGATAGAATTCCCAGGAATCCTATTCACAGTTACTCACAGGTGAATCCTATCAGTATCTTCTCCCACCTTCTTATGAGACTCATGCAAGAAAGATCATTTGGTGGGAGTTAGAGACTGGCTAGAATCCAAAAGCCAAAAAACTGCCATCAAATTAATGTTGACTCATAGTGACTCCATAGGCGAGGGTATGGCTGCTCTTGTGAGTTTTGGAGCCGGTAACTCTTTATAGAATTAAAAAGCCCTGTCTTTATTCAGCAGACAGACTTCTGGTTTTGAACTGCTTCGAACTGTAGGTTAGCAGTTCATGTGTATCCACTACATCCAGAGCTCGAATAGTCACCCTAAATATTTCCCTGTCCCAGCAATAAGATGATATCCTATATCTGCAAAGAAGACCAGTTAATTCAAATAGTCAAAATTATGCACCAACTGTTAATGCTAAGAAGAATAAATAAAAGAATGTTCACCAATTTTGCAATCTGAAATTGATTCAACATGCAATCAAGATGCATTGATAATTACTCATGATTGAATGAAAAAGTTGAAAATTGAAAGACTGGTAATTGAAGAATTTATAATTGGTGATAGAAACAATTTTAGAAATGTCATGATAAGAATTTGCCCCACAAATGATCTATTCATTTAAAATACATTTTCTCCAGCAACATAAATGGTGGTTATACACCTGGACCTTAGGAATCAAATTGATTACAACTGTGGGTGGGGGTTGAGGAGTGGATAGAAAGGGTCAATATTATTAGTCAGAAAAAGGCCACAGCCTACTGTAATATAGAGCATAAGTTTTTCATACACAAGTCCCAATTCAGGTTAAGGAAAACTAAACAACTCCAGGAAAGCCAAAAATCAACACTGATAATATCCCGACTGAATTTAGGGATCATCTCAAAGCTAATTTCATGCACTGAGCTATAGTGAATGAGGGTCAGAAGAACTGTTACATGGCATTAAGGTCATCAGACATGAAGCCAGAAAAATATAATGTAAAAGACAGGAAAGAAAGCAAACATAATGTTTAGAAGAAGAGATTATGAGACTAACACTGGAATGTAAATGAGCTAAAGCAAACGGAAGAAGCAGTGCATGAAATAGCTGAACAAAAGCCTGATGCTGCCTTCTTCTTCTTCATATAACCCAGCTTCTCTAATGCGTTGCTCAACATACAAATTGAATAAGTCTTGTAAGAGCATACAAACCTGGTGCATACTTTTCCTGATTTTAAATCAGGCAGTATTCCCTCATTCTGTTCCCACAGCTACCTCTTGATTCCTATTGAATTGTTTAGAAACCTTTTTGCAAAGATCGTTTACTGCAAATGTGAAAGTTTCTTTTTGTATGTCCTATTTTCTCCCAGGGGGAAATAGTATTTTAAGAATGTACATATGTGCTTGACACAATGGATGGATGTATGGATTGTGATAAGAATTGTATGAGCCTCCAATAAAATGATTTTTTTTAAATCTACTCTCTTGCATGAATTATATTACAAAATTAAGTTTCCCCCTGGTCTGACCTATATCTATTCTTCAATAGATCTCTTTCTCTTATTTTAATAGAATCTAAGACTTTATTCTACCATAGTATATATCATTCTCAAACTCACTGCCCTTGGGTCGACTCTGACCCAGAGCAAACCTACAGGACAAGGTAGAACTGCCCCTGTGAGTTTCTGAGACTGCAGCCCTCTATAAGAATAGAGAGCCACATCTTTCTACTGAAACATAGTATGTATACACCTACAGTATCGATTAAATAAGTATTACTGTTTTGATATAGTTACTTTTTTTATCTGTTTATCTATCCCGCTGAACCTTTTCAAAGGAAGTTAGACAATTTATATACTACTTATCCTTAATATATTTACTATGTCAAATCTCATCATTCTTAAAACATTTGCCCTCTACTTGGGCCTTTTATATCGGCTCCACATTTGCCCCCTCCCTCCCCACTCCCCCTTCCCTGAGGAACCCATCATAATTTTTAAATTATTATTATTTTGTCATAAGTTACACTGTCATAAGTTTTGTCATAAGTTACACTGTCTGACGTCTCCCCCCACCCTCTTCTCTGCTGTCCATCCCCTAGGGAGGAGGCTATACGTAGATTCTTGTAATCAGTTCCCCCTTTCCACCCCACATTCCCTCCACCCTCCAGGCATTGCCACTCTCACCACTGGTCCTGAAGGGGTCATCTGTCCTGGAATCCCTAGCTTTTATATATAAATATCTGATGGCTATGCATAACTGGGGCTGTAAGAGCGAGGTTGCAGTGTGGTCAGCATGCACATTGACAATGTCTGAAAACAAACCAACATTTGTTTGGATCACAGTTTCCATGCATCAGCTCACCAGCAGATTTCCTCAAGCCTGCTTGAACAAGTAATTTACAAAAATAGCGCTGCTTATCTTCTAAGAATGGAGTGGTGTGTGCTGAAGCATCCTTCTTATGCTTGGACAAGTGTATCTTGGTCACAATATCATCTTGCCACTAAATCTCAATGACTTGTCCAGCTACCTTTATTCTTTCTGTCAAAAAGAAAATTTTCATAACTATTTGTTTAAATTATCTGGGAAAATTTAATATGTTTATATGAAATATGGTACTTGGTTCCTCAGAAATAACTTGAATTCTCTGACCCAATTTAGAGGGAAAAATTTATTTACATTTAAAAAGTTTGCTATATTACTAAAATAGTATTAAAATATATAAGATGGAATCAGGCCATTTCCAAAGAATCAAGTATATTAACAAATTGGTAGGCACTTTTCCACATTAATTCTTTATTAAAATACTAAAATAAACAATTGAGTTTTATGCAGCAAATGCATTTTAAATGTTAAGTAATCATTAATTTAACAATGAAGCTAACAAAGATGATTTATTCCAATAAACAATGAAACTTTTATTAGTTTAGTTTGAAAATCTCATTTTTTCACATGAATGAATTTAAATGTACTTCATTATCTATTAAGCAACTAATCAGCAAGATTTTATTTGTATTTAAAGAGTGCTCAGCATCAGTCAGGTGACCTTCCTTTTGTAAACTGTGGATTTGAGGTATCTGATACCCCCTAATGAGGTGATAGTTGTTTCCTCAGAGTTAATCTTTCTTTGAGGGTCTGGAAATCATGAGTAATGGGATTTCTTTTTTACCGGGTCCCTTGAAAAGCAAACCCTATTGCTCTTTCTGGTAGGCCTTATACTTGCTTAGCCTATATGAATTTTGTAGACTCTTAATTTTAACCGAT
Organism: Echinops telfairi; assembly: GCF_000313985.2. NCBI lineage: Eukaryota > Metazoa > Chordata > Mammalia > Afrosoricida > Tenrecidae > Echinops > Echinops telfairi. The sequence goes on from NW_022111372.1 coordinate 67,459,415, forward strand.
TAGGACAGATGCGAAGTTGTAAATAAGAAGAGGTAGAATTAAATTGAATGAAGATGCAGATACAGAAAAGGTAAAACATTTATATTTTCTCACACTTTGATTTAATAGCTTTTTATATTTCTTTAGCTGACCATTTAAAAATTTCAAGAAAAAGTTTGCTAATAGTCTCAGCAGGGATTAATATTTGAATATAGAAATGTAACCTAGGTACTTATGCTAAAAAAACTCCAAGAAATTTGTTATTATTTTAATAACTTATGAAATTAAGAATTGTATCCCCCCCACCACCACTACCTAAAACTAAACTCCTGCATCCCCTCTTGTTGTCTGCCTAGAATGCTTCAGCATAGGCGATATTTGCAAGCTTTGCTTCATGCTAGGCTTAGGGGACTGTGTCTCTTTTTCGGTAGACACTAAAGTCAATTGGGATACATAGTTCTCAAGGACAGTGAGCTGGAAGAGCAGTGACTGTAGTCTTAAAAGTTCGGGAGCAGCCATCTAAGGTGCAACTAATTTTCTCAGGACATCTGGAGGTAAAAAGAGGAATGAAAATGGAAAGACATATGGAAAAAATTAGGCCAATGTTCTAATGGACCAAACATCCAAGCCTACAACCCTGAGACCAGAAGAATTAGATGCTGCCCAACTATTCCTAACAACTTTTTTGAAAATGAGCTCATTTAAATGTCCTGGATAGACTTAGAGGAAATGTGTAACAGAACTGAAAGTCATAAAAGAGATGAGGCTTATTGGTTCAATAGAGGTTGGTGGCACCAGCATGGCAATGGCTCCCAGTGACCCTCAGGTCTGGAACTGAATTTACTTGTGTGTTAGAATAATCAACCATTTACAGTCTAAAGGATAGCATCAATCCAAGAACAAAAGTCAAAGCTTTAGGAAGGAGGAAGTAATAGAGCTAGGAAACATGGAGAAAGAAGGATAAGAAAGGCTATGTTGAAGGGATTACAGTGAATGAGCTGAAGCAATATATGTTTGCATTATTTAATGTAAATCTTCATTGTTGCTTAATGGTGATTTAGGTAAACCGTTACCTAATTCACAATAAAAGTTTGGTTTTTTGTAAAGATTCATTCTAAATAAAGTGGTTAAAATACAAGATTCTGAAAATAACTGCCTGTAATTCAGTAGGTGGCACTTTCCATCTTGACTAAACCCAAGAACTCAAATAAGCATAACATTGGATTGAGAGTTTGGACTAAAACCCAAACTCCAAACTACCTACTGTTGAATGGATGTGGACTCACAGGGAACACAGAACCACCCTGAAGTGCTTATTATGGAGGTGTGATTTGGGAACAGTGAAATATCTTCCTTATATAAAAGCAGTTTCCTGAACAGGTTCCTACATGACAGGAGATCAGTAGTTGTTGCTCTTGAAGGACTTTTAAAAAGATGATTGATTCATTATAGGCAATCAGTCCTTTGCATTGAGAGGAATATATTGGGCCTGCTTCTGTGAGAGGAGGGAGCATGCTGGCACGATGGAGGAAGCGAAGATTTCATGGCCTTGCCTGTCTCGGGGAAAGTGCATGAAGTGAGAGCAAAAGCAGGGAACGGAACGGGATGAGAAAAGGGACCCGCATCTTCAGACTTCCTCATGTGCATATTGTCTTATGCAGTGTCTAAGAATACATGTTTACACTTAGGGAATTATGAGCATTTTATTCAACTATATGTTTGATGTGTGTAATGTTTTAATACAAGCAGTCATAACTACCAATTTTGACAATACTTGCATGTTTGTAAGGAAAATTTGTTTGGTAATTCTAAATGTTATAAATGACATTAAACTATAATTATCATCCACAATAACATTTGTCATTTAGCATGTTAATAAAATCACAATTTAGGCTTCCATGACCATTGCAAATCTACTATAAAATAATTTTTTTGTATTAATTTTTCTTGCTTATATTTTTCATATGTGTACATACCCAAACAACACAAGTATAGATGAAACTATAGCATGAAATACATTTAAATAAATATAGTATTTTTATTCTTGCAAAATATTTTGGGAATTGTTAATGCTGGTAGAACATAAAAAGAAATTAATTGAAACTAAAATATTTTGATCACCTATGTTAGTTTCAGGTAATACATTCTTATTTTTTAAACAACATTTTTATTGTAAATTAAGTAGGGGTTTACATTTCAGATATCAAATTTATAACAACAGTTTTCTTTTAAATTTCTTTTTCTTTTTTATTTTAATAAATCACTTTATTGGGGGTTCTTAAAGCTCTTATAACAATCCTTGCATCCATTGTATCCAGCACATTAGTACATATGTTGCCATAATCATTTCCAAAGCATTTTCTTTCTACTTGAGCCCTTGGTATCAACTCCTCTTATTTCCTCTCCTATCCCTACCCTCCCAACTCGTGAACACTTGATAATTTATAAATTATTTTTATTTTCATACTTTACACTGTCTGCTGTCTCCCTTCACCCCTGCTTCTGTTATTCATTCCACTGGGAGTGGGGTGGGGGATTGTATGTAGATCATTGTGCTCAGTTCCCCATTTCTCCCCCTCTTCCCCCACCTTCTTGCTACCTTCATGGTATTGGTCTTGAGGGGTTTATCTGTCCTGGTTTCAGTGTTTTGAGAGCTCTTGTCTGTGCCAGTGTATATGATCTGTTCTAGCCAGATTTGTAAGGTAGAACTGGGGTCATGATAGTGGGGGTGAGGAAGCATTAAAGAACTATATGAATGTTGTGTGTTTCATCAGTGCTATATAGCACCCTGGCTGGCTGTCTCTTCCTTGGGACCCTTCTGTGAGGGGATGTCCAATTGTCTACAGATGGGTTATGGGTCTCCATTCCAACCTCCCGAATTCTCATCAAAAATGGTTGTTTGATTTGGGTCTTCTAATGCTCGATATCTGATCCTGTGGACCCCTCATGATCACACTAATTGGTGTGCTTATTCCATGTGGGCTTTATTGCTTTCCTGCTAGATGGCTGATAATAATCAAACTCCCCTTCACCCTTTCCTTGATTTCTCTTTTCCCTCTTGTGTACTGCTCTTTTCTTTTTGCCGAGAGTAAGACGCTCGTAACAGTCTCATTGCTTCATCTTCCTTTCTTTGCCCTCCCTTCCCTAGGCAATATCCAACTCTGTTCTTTTAGGTACGAAAGCCTTTATCATGGTTTTTAAGCTTATATCAATGGTCTCATATAATAGTCATTCTTCTGTGATTGGCTAATTTTAGTCAGCATAATGTTCCCCAGGTTCATCCATGCTGCCATGAAGTGCTTCAAAGTTTTATCATAGATTTTTAGCAATGCAAATATCCCATTGTGTGTATGTATCAAAGTTTCTTTATTCATTCTTCTACTGATACACATTTAAGTTGTTTCCATCTTCTTGTTATTATAAGCAGCCCTTCAATAATCAGGGTATGCATGAGGTGTAGTCAATTAATAAGGCCCTTCTGGCCATACTTTTTTATGTGACATGGTATAAGTCTAGACTCTATGTCTGTGGCAATAATCAAATTTTGAAGGGAGTTCTCTGATTTACTAAAGGACCAGATTGAGATAAAGTTAAATCTTAACCTTGGTAGAGAATATGAACCACATCACACACTTTGCTTCCTTCGGGAATCTTTAAGACTACTTTGCTACAGGGTCTTACTTAAAACAACCCTTTGTTTTTCTTGGGGGATATGTTTGCTTAAAGACATAAAAAGAGATGCATCTCCATCAAAACTATTCCTCGGTGTTTAAGATCTGTCTTGGGCACAGACGGAAAGCCTAGGCCATTGGAAGAGCATATTCCAGGTCTCTGTCTAATGTGGTGGCTAAAAGTAGAGCCTCCAGAGACTGGGTGGCATAGTGACTCGGGCCCAGAGCAAGAGCAGAAGCACCAAGACTGTGCATCTCTGGGGCAGAGCAACACTTGGTCCTCTGCACCCATGGAGCCAAAGGCCAAGGAAACCTGTGGCTGGGAAGTGGAGGACAAGAGGGAAGCTCCAATGCTGGCTGAGGAGAGACGTTTCAAAGGATCAAGTATATCCTGGTTATTTGCTGATCTTGACTCCTAGTAACCTATCAATGCCCCTAATAAATCACTTTAGTTGTGAGTATTGCATGTGAGTTCTGTGCGGCGAGTGAAATAACTTATCAAACCCAGAATAGAAACAAAGTGTCATGGGGGGAATTGTTACTGTCAGAATAGGGTAACGAAGAATGAAGGGTGAAGACATGCCTGGCCCCTGCCTCCTGGCTAGAAGCCAGAGGGGGTCAGCTATGGCTGCCTTCACATGTGGGACAATGAACATTACTGTTCCTATTGTTATTCTTACTTCTTTGGCATATTTCTACCCAGCAGAGTGAATGCTGGTTCATATGTAATGTTTACTCCCTGTTGTTGGGGGTAGCACTGAATCACCTCCACAATAGTTGTATACACTTACAGTGTCACCCAGCAGTGTATGAGGGGTCTTATCTCTCAGCATCCTCTCCAGTATTTGCTATTTTTTGGTTAACTTGGTTCCCAGTGTGTCTATCATGTGGAATCTCATGATTGTTTGAATTTTCACCTGCCCAGATGGTGAGTTGACCGTGAGCTTTTCTTCATACATTTTTTAGCCTTTGAATATCCTCTTTGGAGAACTATCTGTTCTTACCCTTTGCTCATTTTTTAATTGGACTGTTTATCTGTTTTCATATTGAGATGTTACAATTTCCTTTATATTTTAGAGTAGTACCTTGTCTGCTGTGTCATTGTCAATGTTTTTCCCCCTACTCCATGTGTTCCTTTTCACTGGCGCCTAACAAAATCTGCAATCTTAGAAATATACCTAACCAGAGAAATTAAAGACTTGTACAAAGAAATCTAGAGAACGCTACTATAAGAAACTAACTAGATCTACATAAATAGAAGACTATTCCATGTTCACAGATAGGAAGGCTTAATATTGTGAAAATGTCAATACTACACAAAGCAATCTATAAATACAATGCAATTCTGATCCAGACCCCAACTTCTTTCTACAAAGAAATGTATGAATGAATTATTAACTTTATATGGAGAGTGAAAAGACTCTGCATAAGCAAATGATTTTTCCTGAAGAAGAACAAGGTAGGCCTCTCACTTCCAGACCTCATAACCACAAACAGTAGTTAAAACAGTTTGTTAATAGTATCATTATGGATATGTAGGCCAATTAAGCAGAATAGAAAACCCAGAAACTAATTCATTCAGCTACAGACATGTGATCTTTGACAAAAGGCCAAAAGACATTAAATTGGATAGACATTGTCTCCTCAACAAATGGTTCTGGCAACTTGGAGTCTCCGTTAGCAAAAGATGAAATGGGGCTTGTACCTCATGCCATATATAATCAAATACAAGATGGATCAAAAACCTAAATAAAACGCAGAGCTACAAATATGATCAGGGAGAAAAGAAGAGACACACTTCTGGACCGAGTTGTAGAGCATAGAGGCACTATCATAATAATAAAGTAAATACAAACAGTAGATGACAAAACAGATGACTTGGACCTACTAAAAAAAAGACACTTATTAACATCAAAATATTTCACAAAAGAGTGAAAAGATAATATTTACATTGTAAATAAAAATGTGTTTAAATTGGGTCACACTGTAGACAAAATCTCCTATCCTTCCATTAAAAATCTTATCATAACTTGTATTTTTCTGATAAAATCAACTGTTTGGTGGAGGAGGGATTTAGCAATTTAACTGGCTAAAAATATAAATATCCCATCTTGGCATCATAAAATTAGGGCCAGATCTCTGGCTACAATTCATACACATGAGCTATTGATCCATCTACCCATTTATTTTAAAGTGCATCAAACATCTTTGAGGTCTTATTAGAAATACAGAGCAGTGAGCATTATGGAGAGGGACTCAGCTATACTTAAGCTCATATTCTACAAGGAAGATCAAAGAAACTACAAGTAGGAAAATTAATAAATTCCATAATAGTAAAATAATGTATGAATAGATATATGCTAGATGGATAAATAGATTTGCCCCTGGGTGAGCTGATTTGGGAAAGTATTTAGGGATGTCTTTGGGAATTTTTGAAATAAACAACAAAGCTGAAGTCCAAATCTGAATACACTATGGAGAAAACTATCTTCTAGGCAGTGGATCTTGTGGTAAGACAAAAATTTGCATAACTACTCAATTCAATACAAACTCAGCAACTGCTAATACAAAATTGAATATTTTCACCTTCTTTGCCATGCAGGAATCATATAACATTCCTATCTTATTGGTTTGGCAAGTGAGGAGTTAATGTGATAAAGCACAGTTTTAATGACACATAGAAAACAAATGGTTATTACTCAGTCTCAATGCAGTGGTTATATATTACTTATTTTTCATTTTATTTCATTCCTGCTAGTATTTGCTGAAAAACTTTAATTTGAATTTTCTAATGCTTTCATTTTCCTTAATGATATATTTAAGTTTGTTGTTGTCCTTGTTTCCTACGCTTTTCCTTGCTCCCCTGCATACAAGCATATTCTGGGATCAAGTAGAGACCAAGCATATTTCAAAACATGAAGGAATCAAACTTTTGTGTATATTTTTAACGGAATTTATTTGTGAGACTTCTATATAATCATATTAATTTAATTAGCTGCATTTTCTTCTCTGAGATGATTTATTAAATTCCCCAAATAGAGTCAAGTGCATAGTACTTTCTCAGTAATATATTATAACTTTGTTTTAGAATTTAGTTCTAAATGCTTTACATCAAGTTATGCTGCTATACTTTAAGACAGTGGTTCTCAATTCCTAATACCACAACCCTTTAATACAGTTCCTCATGTTCTGGTGACACCCCCCCACAACCATAAAATTATTTTCGTTGCTAATTCATAACTGTAATTTGGCTACTGTTATGAATCAGACGACCCCTGTGAAAGGGTTGTTTGACCCTCAAAGGTGTTGACACCCACAGGTTGAGAACCACTGCTTTAAGGCCTGGTGGCATATTTGGATACAATTTGTCTGGCTAATCTCAAGGTCATTGGTGCAAAATCACTGTGGTGATTGCAATGCAAAACAAACCAATAAAAATCAAAAGAAAGATTGGTATAAGGACAATATGGTCTTAGTGATAGAAAGTTGATGGCAATGAGTGGTAAATAGTTTAAGAAAAAATGTACAAAATATTTCAATATCCAGCATCTACTTATTTACAAATCTATTATTAATATGGCTTACATATTACAGTCTAAAAATCAGAGGCACTTGATGTGTGTCAATAGAGCTGTCTAAAAACAGAGCTTTAACTCTATCTTGAAGTCTTGATGTGAGTCTGGAATCCATGTTGATTGTTAAAAGCTGCCTTTTTGAATAGAAATTTCTCTAACCTTGATGATGACATAATCATATACCTAAAGGACACATTAGTTTTCTTTGATGTCTGGTAAATACAGGATATCACTGTCTATTACCAAATAATCTTTCCTGTATGGTAAAACAGATGCAAGATTTTATATTTTATACATGGAAGGTCTGGATGCACAATATTATTGATAAATCTCTAGCCTGGATACCTAGAAACAGACATGAATGAGAAAGCAATTTTATAACAGGCTACCTAAAACCTGTCCTTTATCTTGGGATCATCCTATAATAAACTCAGGAGCATATGATTGCAATTATGTAGACTTAAACAGTCATGTGATCCCACATGTAAGTTATCCATCTATCCTTGCTAAACCCCTGCTTTTAGATAGTCCTTCATATTAAGGGTCTCCAGAGAAACAAAACCAGGACATTTATGCATATATATATATATAT
>NW_022111372.1:67467331-67481806 GCF_000313985.2 Echinops telfairi
AGCAGGAAGGAATATAATAGCTAATTAGTCCACACAACAGAACAGAGGGCTGAGTTCAACTCACTTCTGTGAAACAGTTAATATACTGGAAGTCCTTCAACTCATGAGGGCTGCCGGGTCCAAGGGAAAGGAAGCAGGTAGATGAACAATCCCTAAGGCAATGCAGGCAGTCCAGCCACAGACAGCGAACAAGAGTGGGTCACCAAAAGTCAGCAAAAAGACAGGATATGACAGCTCAAGCTCAAGTGTTGTGTACACTAGCAGCATGGTAAAGCAGGTCTTGAAGAAGCCTCAATCTCTAGCAACATGATCCACAGGTTGGTTGTCCCACAGGTAGTGTAGCTCACAAGTTGAGGAAGACAACCAGCCAAGGCAGCTGCACACTGGTCAGATCACCTAAAAGCAAGAGAGAGAGAGAGAGGTGGAGATTGCCAAGCCATTTATCTCTTTGCCCTCCAATCAAACTGCGACCTTATTAATCCCACATATTTCCAGGTTGACACAATAAACCTACCTATCACAATCCACTCCTTGCCAACTTGGCACCTCTACACAATTCTTTAACCATATATAATTTCCAGACATTAATGAACTCACACTTACACCTAACATCTAACATAAACATAAATGAAAACACACTGCATCTAATTGTATCTGGTACATCATACATGAACAAAGAGAAGATATTCAATAAGCACATATAAAGAAGATAAACTGACAACCATAAACCTTGCTTTTGCAATTGATAATGTTGTTGTAATTGATAGGGAGGACTACCTTCTTGTACTACCCATTCTGCATTACCTTTGCCTCTGGCCCACACCTTAGCTTGCCTTGGTGGTTTGCCTGTTGGGGTGACCCAGACCTTCATTCCTGAGGGGTCTGGGTCATTGGATGTCCTGTCAGGATTGAGTTGCTGTAGTTTACCATTTACTTTAATCACAGGGCATGGTAGTATTAAGAGAAAGACTACGGGATCTCTTGGATTCCAGACATATTCTTCCTTACCTCCATTATGTAGCACCAGTTCAATTTCTCCTTGGTAACCAGGATCAATCACACCACTCAGTAATGAGACCCATCCTGACCTGTTGATCCAAAGGCATGAGAAGCCCAAAGTGGCCAAGGGGCATGCTCAGCTGCCAGTTTAGTGGAATCAGTGCTGTGTTTCCAGGTGGGAGAGTTCCTTCCTTCGGGACCAGGACCTCCAGGCCTGAGGAACACAGGGTTGCTAGGACAGGAAGAAAAAATGCTGCAAGTGGATCACTAGGAGTAATAGTGAGTGGTGCCATGCCAGCTTCCACCCCTTGGTTCCTGGACCCATGGATCCTGGCTATTGGAGACACAGCACCATATGTTGGCCACTGGTTTAGAGCACATACAGCTTCCTGGAGAACACTGTCCCAGCCCTGCAAGGTGTTGCCACCTAGCTGTCACTGTAATTGTGCCTTTAGGAGGCCATTCCATAGTTTTATCAAGCCATCTGCCTCAGGATAATGAGGACCATAATATGAACAGTGGATTCCTTGTGCATCGGCCCATTGCTGCACATCCTTTGCTGTGCAGTGAGTTCCTTGATCTGAAGCAATGCTAAATGGGATGCCATGCCAGTGGATGAGGCATTCTGTAAGTCCTCGAATGGTAGTTTGGCAGAAGCATTGTGTTCAGGGAAGGCAAATCCATATCCAGAGTAGATGTGTATTCCAGTAAGAACAAAACACTGACACCTCCGTGACAGAATTGGTCCCAGCTAATCAACCTGCCACCAGATTGTCAGTTGATCTCCCAGAGGAATGGTACCATATTTTGGACTCAATGTTGCCTTCTGCTGCTGGGAGATGGGACACTCAGCATTGGCAGTGGCCAAGTCAGCTTTGGTGAGTGGAAGTCCATGTTGCTGTGCCCATGCATAACCTCCATCCCTGCCACCATGTCCACTTTGTTCATGTGCCCATTGGGCAATGACAGGAGTGGCAGAGGAAAGAGGAGAACTAGTCTCCACAGTGAGTGGCATCTTATTCACTTAATGGTTAAAGTCACCCTCTTCAGAGGTAATCCTTTTGTGACCATTCACATGAGACACAATTATCTTTATTTTCTTGGCACATTCAGGGAGGCCTATCCACATACCTTTCCCCCCACACCTCCATGTCACCAATTTTCTAATCATGTTCCTTCCAGTTCCCTGACCATCCAGCCAAGCCATTAGCCACTAACCATGAATCAGTATACAATCTCACATTTGTCCATTTCTCCTCCCAGGCAAACTGAATGGCCTGGTGCACTGCTCAGAGTTCTGCCCATTAGGAAGATTTCCTTTCACCACTGGGACATCCCAGAAAGAGGCTGTAGTGCTGCTGCTGTCCATTTATGAGTGGCACCTGCATATCATTCAGCTCCATCTCCGTAAACATTTTTGTTCTTCAGTTGAAGTATGATAAAGAATTCCCCGGGAGGCCAAAGGTGCAGACTGCGAGAAAGAAGGTAATGTGACAGCAGGGGAGATTGTGGGCCTTTGGGCCACTTTTTCATGCAGCTTATTTGTACCTTCAGGTCCTGCTCTAGCCTGATCTCGTATATACCACTTCCATTTAACAATAGAGTGTTTCTATGCACATCCAACTTTATGACTCTGTGGCTCAGAAAATACCTAGTGCATAATGGGCAGCTCAGGCCTCTTGGTGACTTGGTGGCCGCTAGTGAGGCATTAAGTCTCCACTAAGGACCAGTAACAGGCCAAGAGCTGTTTTTCAAAAGGGGAGCAAGATGTCTGCAGAGCATGGCAGGACTTTACTCCAAAAGCCCAATGGTCTACCTATCACACCATCTTTAGCTCCAGTGACTGATTTTCAGTGAGTTATGATTTTGTAAAGTTTAGGTCCTGCTCCAAATATACAAAAATGTTTTCTTCCTCATTGTTCAGCAAAGAAATGATTGTTACCTGGTAAATTTGAATGTCCTCCCTATCCAAACTGTCTCTATAGTTTAATAAACCTCTGTTGCTGTTACATTGAGCAGCGTCGGTGATGTTGCTCTACATAATTCATATTGTGCATATAGTTAATGTGGTATATGTGGTTTCTGTTCTTGGCTGATGATTATTTTAAAGAAACTAGAAACATTATACCTTCATGATTTTAGAAAACAATCTAATAGAAAATTCCTTTTTCCTCATTACCAAACTACTCAACTAAGAAAGAAACTTATAAAACTGTTAGTCAACAGCTATTTCTTAATGTAAATCTGGATCCAAAAAAGGACTTTTAAATTCTGTGATTGACATTTGCTAGTCGAGTGACCTTGAATACCTGACTAGGACTCTCAGATTTGCATTTTCCATTTCGTAAAATAGTAATTGGTTTAGCAGTAATATTATAAAGTTGTTGGGTGAGTTAAATATATTTGTGATTGTGAAGTGTTGAACACTGTGCATGGTAATTCATAAGTGATATTTAGGTGTCACTGATAATTATGTTTAATGTTTATCTTGTTATTAATTACCCTCCAATTGTTTATGATGCATAAAAATTCGTTGTACAACTGAACTTGTACAGTAGATTTACCTAATGCAATTTGTCTTTTGTTCTTTTGACTGCTGCTTCCATGAGCATTGATTGCCAATCCAAGCAAGACAAAATCCTTGACAACTTCAAACTTTTCTCCTTTTATCAAGATGTTAATAATTGGACCCATTATGAGTATTTTGAACTACTTTAAATTGAGTTGAAACCTATACTGAACACTGAAATCCTTGATCTTCATAAGCAAGTACTTCAAGTCTTCATTTTAGCAAAGTTGTGCCATTTGCATATTCCAGGTTGGAAATATGCCTTCCTGTAATCCTAATGTCATAGTCTTCCTCATGTGATCCAGTGTCTCTGATGATTTGCTAAGCATACAAATTGAATAAATGTGATGAGAGAATACAACCCTGATATACATCTTTCCTGGTTTTACCACACAGTGTTCTCCTGTCTTGTTAACACAACAACCTCTTGACCCACTTGCAAGTTTGGCGTGAGTGTTTTGGAATTCACATTCTTCTTGAGGCTATCCATACCTTTTTTTAATGATTCACTCAGTTTAGTGCCTTAGTATAGCCAATAAAACACAAGTAAACATCTTTCTGGCATTCGCTGCTTTCAGCCAAGGTCCAACTGACACCAGCAGTGTTATACTGTACTTTTGTTCCAAATCCTCTTTTCAATCTTGCCTGAACTCTGAAAGATCTCTGTCATTGTACTGCTGCAACCAATGCTGGATAAACTTCACCAAAACTTTACTTGACTGTCATTTCACTGATATTGTTCTACAATTGGAGCATTCTGTTAAGTCTCCTTTCTTTGGAATGGGTACAAAAATGGATCTCTTCTAGTCAGTTGACCAAGTAGCTGTCTTCCCAATTTCCTGGCATAGACTAGTGAGTGCACACTGTGATTCACCAGCTTGTTGAAACATTTCAATTGATACTGCATCAATTACGGAGGCCTTGATTTTGACTAATGCTTCTTAATGCAATTTGAACTTATTCCCTTCAGTACCATTTCTTCTTGCTTATATATTACCTCCTGAAATTATGGCATATTGACTAGTTCTTTTTGGTTCAGAGACTCTGTGTGCTATTTCCATCTTTTTTCATGCTTCCTATGTCATTCAATATTATGTTAATAGAATATCGCAATATTATTACTTGAGACTTCAAAATTTTTCTTGCATTCTTTTATTTTAAGGTATACTGTTTTCTCCCCTTTTTTGGTTTTCTAACATTCCCATAAATTTCCTTACATTTCCTGACATTTTCTAACATTTCCTTACATTTCCTGACATTTCCTTACATTTCATTGTAATACTTTACTTTGTCTTCTCAAACTGACCTTTGAAACTTTCTACTCAGTTCTTTGACTTCCCCATGTCTTCCATTTGCTTTAGTTACTCTATGATTAAGAGCATGATTCAGAGGCTCTTCTGACATCCACTTTGATCTTTTTTTTCTTTTTAATGACCTTTTGCTTTCTTCATATATGATGTTTTTGAGGTCCTTCCACAGTTCGTCAGATCTTCAACAACTAGTGCTCAATGCAAAAAATTTGTTCTTCAGATATTTTTTGGCTTCTTCATTTCTTGGCATAGATGAGTGTTTCTAGTACTGCATCTGTTTACTAAAACTTATCAATTAATTTTTCTTCAATTCCTGGAGACTTTTTTTTTTTTGTGGCCAATGCCTGTAGTATTAAAGGTGGTTCAGTGGTCTATGCACTTGGGAATTTTCCCTTCAATCCTGTGATAATTTTTGTGTACACTTGGCTGGGCAATTGAGGTCTCTCCATTATGTGAACTAACATAATGTAATCAATTTCATGATAAGATCTACTGTAAGCAGTTGAGGAGTTATGAGAAAATTAGGGTAAAGTTCTGCCTCCTTAATCAGGTCACAAACCTGATGCAATTGGAAGGAAATTTCATTGGGGTGTGTGTCTTACTCCTATTTAAGCAGGTTCTTTGCGAAAGTCTGTCTCTTCGTGCTGGCCTAGACATGTATCTATCTAGCTAACCTCCCATTCTTTGGACCTGAGCTAATGGGATGTCATATTGCTTGTCAAATATGGGTTCTATAATGGTTAGTTATATTGCCTGAAACCTTGAATTAATAAGGCCCTGCAGCCACTAATCTGACCTGATGCCCTTGATTTCTTACACTTCTGCCACTATCAGCCTGTGGCCTCTGGTTCCTGCTTATATTTTACCTTTCTCTTGGCCTAGCAGCTACAGCAGCCCAAAAAGCCTCCAGCTTCACATCTGGTCCATGGACTTGGACCAAATTGCATTTACTGAGTTGTACAACTGTATGAGCCACTTTTGGTAAAACATTCTTTTTTCATATACATATATGTGTCTCACTGGTTTTGTTTCTCTAGAGAACCCAGCCTAACATTAATACCATTTTTCAATTTTATCATATACCACCTATTAAAGTGGTTGAATATTGACCAATTATTTTTAGCACAGGGACTGTTTTCTTTTTTTAAAATTCTTCCTATGTCACTCTATATTTTGCCTGTAGCTCCCTCAATATTTCATCTCAAGGTTTGATTTTTTTCCTTAAGTCCTTGCTTTCTGAGTAATATCTAGCATGATTTTCCTTATTAGTCTTGTAACTCTGGCTCTTCATACATTTCATTTCATTACTTCATCTTCTTGGTCACACTTTGCAACCTTGGATTTACCTAATGTACTTCATTGTTTCTTCCATTTGCTTTACCTACTTTATACTCAAGATCCTGATGGTGTAGTGGTCTGTGCCCTGAACCGATGACCACAAGGTCAACAGTGGTAATTAAGAGCCACTCAACCAGAGACATGAGGCTGTTTACTCCTGCAAAGATTTAAAGTCTCAGAAACCCAAAGGAGCAGTTTCACCTGAGAGCATCACGGTGAGTTGGAAACAACTCAGTGGCAATGTTTGGAATTTTTAGATTCAAGAATAATTTGAAAGGGCTCTTTGATATACATTTTAATAATTTTATTCCTTGCCTGCCTTATTATTGAATTATTTTTAAATATAAGATATCCTTGATATGATACCACAACTTCTCTTCTGGATTTATTTTTGGATGGTCTCTGGATTCAAGCAGTATATACTCAATGTGTATTTTGTCTTGTGAATTTGTTTAATTTTCTTCAACTTTAACTGGAAATTTAATATGAACAAGTCTTTTCCACAGCTGGCCCCTGTCTTGTTGGGACTACATCTGTTCTTTTCATAGATGTAGTCAATTTTTTAATATGCATTACATCTGACCAAATATCTATGTACAGACAATGTTGGAACAGTTATTTTCAGTGAACAGGTAGTTGGTCTTGAAAAATCTTTTTGGTTTCCATTTTTTTTGCAGTCTAGCCAGCAAGGATAATTACTGTATTTTGATGGAATGTTGTGTTAGTCTGGGTAGACTAGAGAAACAAATCCAGGGAGAATCATATGTGTATAGAAAGAGTTTCATATACAAAACATTTGAATATTGAGAAAACATCCCAGCCCAGTTCAGATCAAGTCAATAAGTCTGATATTAGCCTATATGTCCAACACCAATCTATAAATTCCTCTTCTGACTCATTCAACCATGCTGAATGCAGGAAGATCACAGGACAGTGGGTAGTAAGTCTTGTGGATCCAGTGGCAGTGGAAGCATTTCAGAGCTGGAAAGGGTCTCCACATGACTACTTCAGTTCCTGGGGTCTAGGGTAGCTCCATATGTCTTCTCAATAGGATTGTCTCACCAGGAATATGTTTGTGATCTGGCTCCAGCGAGTTATTTATCTCCTTAGTGCCTCCAAATGAAGTCATCAAGCTGCGACCTGATTGACAGGCTAAACTCTACCCCTTTACTTATAAATCTCAAATTGACAACAGATTATATAACTACCACAAATATTTTATACATTTTAGACTACAGAAGTTGGTAAAAAATTAATGTCTTCATTTTTGACATTAGTAGTTGTTAGGTACTTTGAATGAAAATAGTATTAACTGGTTTTCCTTGAAGATTCATTCTTCTTATAATCCAGCTTCTCTGATTATTTGCTCTGCATACAGATTGAATAAGTATGGTGAGAGGATACAAGCCAGTTGCACCTCTTTTCTGATTTTAAACCATGCAGTATTTTTTTAATTATATTGTGTAATCACAGTTGTCTTAACACTATCCTTTATAGGAAACGTATCCATGTCAGTATCTTACCCTTAAGCCATTGTCCTGATCCTTCACTTACTTTTACTCTAGAATAGTTCCACAAGCTTTTCTGACTTTCATAACACGGAACTTAAAAAATTATGCACTAGGTATTTTTCAATGTCCTTCAATTTGTGTGTGTTTTTGCTCACTCATGATTATGTTAAAGTATGTATTTTTAGTAGGCATTTTGCAGAACTAATACTGTATTTTCCTCCCAGTATCCTCTTAAATGTCATACAATTTTGATCTACCACACTACTAATGATGCCAAATATTTTTACTTAATTAAACTGGTATCTATGAGGCTTTTCTTATTTTCTTTTAGCTTTAATTACTCCAGTCTTCATTAACTTATTTGGGAGACAATGTTCCTCATTACCTTCACCCACCAACACACAGGCATAACGGCATATTTTTTTTCCTTTTTAAAAAATTTTTATTGTGAATTAAATATAGGTTTACAGAGAAGATCAGTTTCTCATTCAGCAATTAATACACACTCTTCTTCCTTTCTTTGATTGAAATTTTGTTAGGTCAGGTTGACTAGAGAAACAAGTCCAGTAGCCCTCATATGTATAAGAAAGAATTTTATATCTAAAAGTAATCATATATCAAGCAAACACCCCACACCAGTGCAGAACAAGTCCATAAGTCTGATACTAGTCCGTAAGTCCCTCTTCAGACTCACACAGCCACATGCAATGAGGCAGGCTGCAGAAAGATCATAGGCTGGTAGGTGCTGAGTGTAGATCCAAAGGCAGTGGAAACATCACAGGCCTTTGCAGGTCCCAGAGTGTCTCACCAGCAGGAAGGTGAAGATAGAGAAAAAGAAAGGGGTGCTGTCCTCCAGAGAGCCATTTATCTCCAATGGAGGTCATTAAGCTGTGACCTTATTGACTGGCTAACCTCCACTCATTTCTTCTTATAGGTCCCATGTAGACACACACACACACACACACACACACACACACACACCCTAACTATCTCACGCAGTCACACGCACTGATGCAGAATGCAGGATTATCACAGGTTTGTGGGTGCAAAATCGTGTGGACCCAATGGTGGTGGTAATATCACAGGGCTTTGGCAGCAATCAGGTTTGGCAGCTGGAAGTTGAAGGAAGAGAGAGGAGGAAAGGCCCAGGAGCCTCCACAGAAGAAGACCAGGGCTCCAAGGAGGTACCATTAGGGTGTGACCTGATTGACAGGTTGAATACCACCCCTGTAATTTTATATATCTTCAAGTTGACATGAAATTATGTAACCATCACAAACCACCAGTTGTCAACTTGACAGCTCTTTAGGCACACATAATTTTAAAAGCAAAGAGAATTATAAAATCGAATTTGTGCCCAACAGGAGAAAACAAAAATGCACACAACTCAAAATTTTCCAGCGTCATTTAAACAAAATATTCTATAATTGAACAAAACAAAAACATTCTATACCTAGCAAATACAGTTATATGAACACCTAAACCATAATCCTCTTAACATATTCCCCCAGCTCTGAAAGTTTGTAAGCTAGCCACTTCATGTTTTTATCTGCCACCCTCCTCCATTTTGGGGGTAAAATTTCTGTGCTGCTACTTCACATCAACCCTGTGTTCTGAGGAGACAAGCATGTTCTTTGATGTGAAGAATCTTCATTTCAGAAACTTGTGAGTCTTCATCCATAAGTAAAGTCATATCAGGAGAGATGTCCTTAAAGTTAGCAGCAAAATTCACCAACAACCTGAGCACTCAAGCACTAGTGGGTTTACCTTTTTTGATCCTTCTTTGCAAGTATTTCCTACTAACCCATTTAACAGAACCAATTTCATGTCTGGTGGCAGTGGGCTTACAAACTCCCAATAATCATTTCTATCACTCATTATATCCATAACAATGGGTAAAAGAAATAAATATAATCCTAGTACAGCCAGATCCTACACAAATTCTTAAAACATTCAAATGCAATCATTTCTTATCAACTATGCCATTTATATCCAATATTGCCTTAGCCTCTGGCTGCATCAGTCAGGACTGGAAATTCTGTCCGTCTTTTTGACTCAGCAGCATGAGTGCAGAGAAGTTCAAGGGGGGATTTACAGTCATCACCTTCCCATGTGCCATTTCAGTTAGGAATAACCAAAGACAATTTCTGGGATTCAAAACCTTCACCTCCCTTGTCTTTTCCAAAAAAGAACCCAGTATGCAGCATGGCCATATATGCCCTCCAGCTAGTGAAAGCGCCCTCCTCTTTACAAAGCATGATGTCCTTTCCCAGGGACTGGTTTCTTCTTATAACATGTCCAAAGTACATGAGATGAAGCCTCATCCTCCTTGCCTGTAAAGAACATTCTGCTGTACTTCTTCCATGTGCTTTTTTGTTCTTTTGGCATTGAACGGTACTTCACCAGCACCGCATTTGAATGTATTAATTATTCATAGATCTTCCTTATTCAGTTTTCAACTTTCACATGCATATGAGGGGATTGCAAATGCCATAGCTTGAATGAGATAGCATAGTCCTCAAAGTAAACTTATTGCTTGTCAATGCTTTTTAAGAAGTCTTGTGGTTAAATTTAACCAATTCAATGAATCGTTTTATCTCTTGACTGCTAATTCCTAGAACTCACGTTCAAAACAAACTGATTGCCACTGAGTCAATTCTGACCAGTAGACCCTATAGGACAGGGTAGAGCTACCTCTGAGTTTCTGAGACTATAACTCTTTACAGGAGAAGAGGACCTTCTCTTTATCCATAGGAGCTTACTGGTGGTTTCTAACTGCTGGCCTTACGGTTAGCAGCTCAATGTATTACCACTAGACCACGAGGGATTCTATGAACATTGTGAATTTAAACAAGAGGAGATCCTTAACAATTGCAATCTTTTCTCTGATTCTAGCATCACAGCCACACAGCCATGGCAGTATGACAAACTGACAGACAAATATGGATACATGTGTGTGTATATATATATGCAAACATAACTGTAGGTCTTATTCTCTAGAATATATACCAAGAAGAAGGATTCCTGTGTCTTATGAGATATCTGTTTCCATATTTTTTAATCATTTTATTGGGGCTCATAGAGTTCATCACAATACATAGATCAATTGTGTAAAGCACACCTATACATTTGTTGCCCTCATCATTCCCAAAACAAGCGTTACATTGTTTTCTACAGTTGTTACAAGTTTCATTACCACACCAGTAGTGTATGTGGGGCTCTTAGTCAGTCTCTTCCCTCACCAGCATTTGTTGCTTTCTGGTTTCTTGCATTTTGCTATTAAAATGGGATGAGATGATGTCTTGTTGTTTTCATTTGTGTCTCTGTAATGTCTAAAGATCATAGGCATATCTTAATGCTTGCTGTTGTTTGTTCATGAAGGTGCTATGGGTCAGCGTTGACTCAGAACTACCTAACCACAACAAATGTCTTCTTTGGTGAAGTGTCTATTCCAGTCCTCTGCCCATTTTTAATTGGATTTTTTTTCCTTTTTTCGGTTGTTGAAATTTTATATAAATTTTAGAGTTTACTTCCTTTTTCAAAGTCCCATTGCCAACAAAAGTTCTCCTAATCTGTTGGTACCCACTTTATTATTTTGCTGAAAAATCTTGATGCATGTGTGTCCAATTTTTAGGAGGTCCAATTACATATCTTCTCCTTTCTATGAATTTTCAATTATGTTTGATTGTATATTTATGTCATGTATTAGGGTTCTTAAAATTATCCCTATGTTTTCACTGGTAATCTTTATATTTCCAGGTTTTACCTTTAGGCCTTTAATTCCTCTTGCGTTCATTTTTGTATATTGTGTGACATGTGTTCTGGTTCATTTTTCTTTAAATGGATATTCAGTTTTGCCAGCACCTTTTGTTAAAAAGACTCCCTCTTTCCCATTTAAGGTGTTTTGGCCTTTTGTTATGAACTAGCTGTCCATTGTTGCTGTTTTTCAGTGTTGTCAAATGTGTTCAGGTTCATAGAATCCCTATGCACAGTTAAATTAAACAATGTCAGATCCTGTGCCATTCTCACGATTGTTATGTTTGAGCCCATTGTTGCACCCACTTTGTCAATTCAACCCATTGAGGGCCTTTCTCTTTTTTCCTGACTCTCTATTCTGCCAATCATGACGTCCATTTTCAGGGACTCATTAGGTCTGATAATTCATACAGGTGGAAGGATTGACTTCTAGAATCTCATTTATGTTCCATTGATCTGTGTCTGATATGATTCAAGCCAGCCTCCTGCACAAAGGCACTCTCTTAACTTGTTCTGTGGGTTGGGAAGTTGATTGCTCTGTGCTCTGACTCCTGTTTCTGGTGATGCTCCTCTGATTGTTTGGCTGTCATGTGGATCCAGGAGATTTACTGTGCAAGGATCTCAGGTCAAGAGAACAAGCCCCACTCCGGGCTCTTGCTAGTAATGAGATCTCTCTTCCTGCTTCTCTGAGGGCTCATTTTATACACAGCAGAATGCTAATTCAGGGTATCTTGGTCACAATTACTTACAGGTGAATCCTATATGTTATCTTCCACCACCATCTTACAAAACCCATGAAGGAAATGGTCATTTGTTGGGAGTTGGAGATTGGGTAGAAGAAACATTAAATAACTCACTGTCACTGTGGGTCTCATTTAATCAGTTCCAACACAGTGACTCTAGATACAACAGAAAGAAACACTGCCCAGTCCTGCACCACGCTCATCACTGTTCTGATGCTGAGCCTGTTGTTTCAGCCGCAGGTTATTCCATCTTGCTGAGGTTCTTTCTCTTTTCGTTGACCTTTGATTTTACCAAGAATGCTGTCCTTTTCTAAGGACTGGTCTCTCCTGACAGGTCCAAAGTACATAAGACAAAGTCTCCCCATCCTTATCTCTAAAGAGCTTTCTGACTATATTTCTTCCAGGAGAGATTTGTTCTTTCAGCAATCTGTGGGATTCTGAATAAACTTTATCAACACTATGACTCAAATGCAGTGGTTATTCTTATCTTCCTTATTCAATATCCAATTTTCTCATGCATATGAAGCAATTAAAACGATATGACTTGGGTAAAGTGTACCTTAGTCCTCAAACTGATCTCCTGGTTTCTCAATGCTTTAAAGAGCTCTGATGCAGTAGACTTACTCAGAGCAATGCATCATTTGAGCTTTTGACTGATACTTCCATGGGCATTAATTGTGGTTCTAAGCAAGACGGAATCTTTTCTCCATATATCATAGTATTATCTGTTGGTCCAGTTATAAGGATTTTAGTTTTCTTTATATTGATTAGTAATCCATAGTGAAGGCTGCATTCCTTGGTCTTTATCAGTAAGTGCTTCAAGTCCTCTTTACTTTCAGCAAGCACAATTGTGTCCCTGCATATCTCAGGTTGTTAATAAGCTTTCCTTCTAATGCTTCATTCTTATTTATATAATGTAGCTCCTCTGATTATTTGCTCAGCATAGATACTATCTATGTGTGATGAGTGGATACGACCCTAATGTATACATTTCCTGATTGTAATTCCTACAGTGTCCCTTTGTTCTGTCTGCACAGATGTCTCCTGATGCACGTACAGGTTTCACAAGAGCACAATGAAGTATTCTGCTGTTCCATTTTTTCTCAAGGCTACCCATAGTTTGTTATGATCCACACAGTTGAGTGCCTTAACACAGTCAATAAAACACAAGAAAACAACTTTCTGGTAGTCTCTCCTTTCAGCCAAGATCCACATGTCATTAGCAATGATATTCCCTGTTTCATGTCCTCTTCTGAATCTGCTCCCTGCCAATGTACTGCTACAACATGTTTACTTGTGTTTTGTTGACTATGCAAAGACACTCAACTGTGTCAATCATAACATATTACTGGTAACATTAAGAAAAGTAGGGATTCTAGGCAATTCATTGTGCTCATGCATTACCTGTACATGGTGCAAGAGGTCGTAATTTGATCAAATACTGCCTGGCTTCCAAGTATGCTTGGATAGTGGCTTAACAATTATTAAGTCATGCAACTGTCGGAAAGAATTTTACCAACTATGGTAATGTGATTATGTGGAAGTCCTTGTGGATTTAGTCTTATAGTCTCTATCCATTTGCAAAGTTACTTAGGACAGCATCCTTCCTTATCACTTCTTTCAATGATGTTATCTCATACCTTTTTCATATAGTTACCGGTAGATTACTTTATTAGTGTCCACTTTCCATCTTGAATTTCTCAATCCTTAATGGCTTATATAATTTGAATCTATTATGATTTATTAATTTTGATTATTAAGTTAGATTATAATATTGTTTATTTTTCAGGTTCTAAGATTTTACTGATTTTGACAAATGCAGAGTCCATTTATCTACCACTTAACTATTATAGAGAATATGTTATCTACCTTAATAGAAGTCTCACACACCCAAATATCTACCAACCATTGGTCTGTTTACCATCTCTATAATTTTACTTTTTCCATAGCATCACATTTTATAAAAACAATTGTCTATTATGAAGGTTTTAGATTTTATAGGCTGGCTTCTTTCACTTAGCAATATGTACTTAAGATTTGTCCTTGAATTTGCATGGCTTGAATGCTCTTTTTATTTTTATTTCTGAATACAATTTCATTTATGAATATATCAGAGGTTTATTATTTTTTGTTTGTTTTTAATGAATCTGTTTGCTTTTGATATTTTACACTCTTTTAAATACATCTTGGTTGCTTCCTGTTAGGGGAAATACTAAGTAAAATGCTACAAACTTCTGTGTGAAGTTTTT
>NW_022111372.1:67483549-67485234 GCF_000313985.2 Echinops telfairi
TGAGTGAACTTATTTTTTTAATTATCAAACATCTCTGTAGGTTTTTTTATAAGAAAAACAATGACTTTTAGTGTGGTTTAGTTTTGTATGAGAGACAGGAAGTGCTGCCTGACAGTATAGAAATACAACTTCGTGAGATTATAGAAATAAAGTCAAACCTATTTAGAGGCATTTAGATAATGCTTCCAACTGCAACTAGTTCATTAAGTATTAACTTATTTCCATTATTATTAGAAGTGCATAGCTAATGCACCATTATGTTTAGATAATCCCTATTATCATTAATTGGAGTTTTATGTGTAAGAAGAAAGGGAAACAGTTAACCTTTATAGAGAGAAAAATGATATCACCAATTGTCCATGAAGCCAAATTCTCTCAACCAGTAGATGTCATTCTCTTGCAATTTAATGTTAATTTTCAACCTTTGCTTAGCTGGTTTGAAGGAAAGTTATGAAAATCATTTCCATTTCATTCTACAATTCTCTTGATCCTTGTTCCAGGTTGATATCTTTTTCCATCCATAATAAAAGGAATATAAGAATATATAATTTGGGCAGTGATAGAAGGGACAGTTGATAAGCTTCTTTCTTCGGTCATTTAGCCCCTGGTGTGGGATGTTTATCTACTTATTCATTCAATTCACAGTAGAACATTGATTAACTTCAAATGAATAGACAGTTTGTTCTCACTGGCTTTCAGATTTAAGTATTCCATATGTTCTTTCTTTTAGAATTTTTATTGTGAATTATGGTAGAGTTTACATTTCTGATAATCAGTTTTGTATTCAATAACTTAAAATACTTGTCAAAACTCCCAGTACCTTGACCGGTCACCCACTTCAATTTCTCTTCTCTCTCTATTAGAATTCTATCTTCCCCTACACCCAAATTAGCACCAGCCTACCACTAACAGATTGCTTCAACCCCTCTCCCCACCATGGTCCATATCTCCTGCCAGTAGCCATCAAAGTTTGTTACTCTCGGTATGAAAACATTTTTCTTTGTTTTTCCTTTATAACAGCTGTTGTTAGGTGCCATGGAGTTAGTTGTGACCAGAGCAACCCTGTGCACCACAGACCAAGACCCTGAACTGTCCTCTGCCATCCTCACAATTGCTCCTGCGCCTGAGCCCATTGACACAGCCAGTGCTTTTACACAATATTTGACTTTTGTGAAGGACAATTTCACATAGTATAATATTCTCCATGTTCAGATCTCCTTCGTTCTTAAACAGTAAGCAGAAAGCATTATTTATAATTTCCGAATGATGCTAATAGAATCAAGGACTCTGGAAACACTGCTCACGAGTCCCCTTACATGTCACTTTAGCTCTAGACTGCTGTAGATTTGATTTTTCTTGGCAGCATATATGGTTCAAGAAGTCCTGGTCAATTGTCTCTTTTTTGCATCCCATTACACCTTACCATTCTGATCTCCTGTGGATTTCTATTTGTGACCCTATCGGACATAATAGAACTGTCCCCATAGCTTTCTGATGCTATAAATCTTTGTGATAGCAGATTACCTTATCTTTATCCTGTGAGTGAAGTCTTTGGTAAGTTTGAACTGCCAACCATTTGTAGTAGGCCAAAGCCTAACCCACTGTATCACAAGAGCTCATTCATTATACTCTAGGCCTGCTATGATGGTGCATTTGTAATCCTACTGCATCTTTGTTTATTTAAC
>NW_022111372.1:67485801-67495550 GCF_000313985.2 Echinops telfairi
ACTTTTAATAATCAATCATATACCAAAAGAAGATCAGAAAAGTAAAACACTATGTTCTTCAATAGTAGACTCTCTAGAAGACCTAACCACTTTCGAGAATACAGTTTGAAGGTGAATTTACCTTAATAAGTGGCCATAATGCAATAATAATATACAGTTCTAGTGTATATTTTAAAACTCAGGAAATTGGAGGCTAAATCCATTAACTTTAAAATAGGGTTATGTGTTTTAAGCCCAAATCATATCATTCATCATGCATTTAAGCACCTGAAAGTTATTCACCTGATTTTCATTATATGGCTTATTTTAAAAAGAAAAAGGAAAAAGATGATTTCCACTAAGCATGTATTTTCATAATTCCATTTTTCATAAATGACATGATTTATCTATCAATGTAGATACATATTCATCATATTTTGGTATTTCTCCCAATCAGCTAACTAAAATGAATAATAAACATAGATGTGTTAAGTTTATAGTCAATCTCATCGCAAGTTCAAAAACTTGCCTAGCTATTGAAGAATTAGGAAGGTAAGTACTAAGAGATATAAAACATGTTCCCAATAAATGGAATGGGGCTTGAAGGGTAGATGTGATTTTCAGAGTCCTGAGCATTAAAAGGCTTAAAAATATAAATCTTATTCCTTTGTAAAAAGTGGGATAAAGTACTGCAGTACCACATTTGGGGGACCAGTGATCTCAGAATCCATTTTTTAACAGTGTTTTCACTAGTGGAGCAATCACAGTGACAATGACATGCACCTTGATGCACCTACTTATTTTAATGTCAAAAATATTCTCTAAAAAGGAATTATAATTTCTTAAAAGTACTGGTATAATGGAGTGAATTATTTCATATGCTTTTCTACTCATAGCCTTTGCTACTCCCATGAAAGAAACTTCATTCTTCCTGATAAATATGACTAAGAAGATAAGAAAGATACTAACGAGTTTATGATTCAGTTCTGAGTGATCCTAACCAAAGCTCACTGCCAATGAGTTGATTCTGATTCATAGCAACCCAAGTTTAATTGTGCTTGCCATTTGGCAAGATATTTTTAAAAAGTCATCTCAGAAGCAGGAAGTAGGAAGTTCATTAAAAACAAGGGGGAAGGACAAGGAAAGGGGTGCTTCTTTGGACCCTGAGATCACTGCTCTGAGAACCTTCTTGATCCAGGAGGCAGCTTGGGATGAGAGCAGCAGCAGCAGCAGCAGTGTCCTGCGTTGGAGTATAAGAATGTGTGGACTTCCCAGCCCACAGGAAAAGTAAAGCTGAGTGCTTTTGGGTAACAAGCTGGCTTGTGGAGTGGGTAGGGTAACCCCAAACACTTAATTGGGGGAGCTGACCCAAAGAGTTGGAGATAGGTGTGTTCAAGTTGCAGTGTACAGTGGAGTGGCATGCCTCTTTTTAAAAAAAATCATTTTATTAGGGGCTCATACAATTCTTATCACAATCCATACATACATCAATTGTGTAAAGTGCATTTGTACATTCATTGCCCTCATCATTCTCAAAACAGTTCCTCTCCACTTAAGCCCCCGGCATTAGGTCCTCATTTTTCCCCTCCCTCCCCGCTCCCAGCTCCCTCATGAGCCCTTGATAATTTATAAATTGTTATTTTGTCATATCTTGCCCTGTCTGACGTCTCCCTTCACCCACTTTTCTGTTGTCCATCCCCCAGGGAGGAGATCACATATAGTTCCTTGTAATTGGTTCCCTCTTTCCAACCCACTCTCCCTCTACTCCCGCAGTATTGCCACTCACACCACTGGTCCTGTAGGGATCATCCGCCCTGGATTCCCTGGATTTCCAGTTCCTATCTGTACCAGTGTGTATCCTCTGGTCTAGCCAGACTTGCTAGGTAGAATTCAGATCATGCCTCTTAATAGAGTTTTGAAACACTCTCTGAGCAGGGCAAAGTTCACGCCAAGTGGCTGAGCATCCAGAGAGACACCTATTTGTGAATATGATAGAGCAAAAGTTTCCTGAGTGGAATGCTGTATCCTGAACTTTTCTCACGTGAATTGTAACCTGTTAATTTCACAAAAGAATCCCTAATCACAAGGATTGTCTGTGTGTCCTGTGTGGCCATTCCAATGAAGTAGTGAACACAGCTTAAAGGCAGAGAGTTCTGTGGGAGGGGTGGTTTGTGTTAAAATAGGATAAAAAGGGGTGGACATGTGGAGGCGTATTTGACCTCTGTCTTGTGATAATCAATCAGCCTTGGGAGCTGGTAGAGGTTGGATGTGGCCCCAATGTCCTATCGTCAGATTGAGAAAGCCAAAATACTTATAGAATTGTTTCTTGTGTCAAAATTGAGATACTTTAAGAAATACAGTGGGCTGCAGAGGGAGAAAGGAGCCAATTTATAATTTGCTAAGGGTCATATGCTTGCAAAATAACTTACCCTAGACTATATTTAAAATAATACTTAAATTTTAAAACAAAATACAGAATGCAATAGAGGTGATTATTTAGTAAGCCTGTATTTGTAATGGATTTATCAGAGATTTGTATATACTTATTTAGTATCAGACATACTTCAGAGCTCCTTTCCACTCATCAGAGATTTGATATCTGTCTCCACAACTTGGGGCAAGGACACATCCAGGTGAAGAGGAAACTGAAATGATATTTTCTTAAGTGTGGGTGCACAGCTAGATATAGATATTATCCAAATATCCTTATAAATGCAACAGCTTCAAAAATCTTTTGGAAAGTCACATGCTTTGAATTTCATTTTTTTTTCATGAAATCTTTGAAACCCCTTCATATAATGTACATACATATATATGTGCAATATGGATAGACATATGTATTTTAAATTTTATTTTGTTCATAGATATTTATTAATTATGTAATTTATGTGCTGCAAAATATTTATATATGTATACATGTACAGCAGAAATAAACACAGGGATTATAAATTAGTACAAGTAGTCCCTGAAATTGTGAAATCTATAGTATGGGAGGTAATAAGTTCCCATACATTTACCAAGTAGAATATCCTTGCATAATAAATTTACCAAATTAAAAAAAAAGAAATTAGTGAAATGCATAGACTCAATTCCTATTTTCTAAGCAATAAAATCTCTAGGTGCCTCTGCTAATTAAAAAGCATATTAATAAGTTATGTTTTGAGTTTTATATAATACTGAGAGACCAGGTTAATATTTTAAACTCACATAGTAATGGGTAATGTAGGGCTGAGTAAGTGATACTTTAAAACTTCATCACTTTGATAAAGTTTTGTAAGAAATGAGAGATGGGTCTTAAAAATTCTTATTGATGTAGTAAGTGAGGTTTATTTATAATAAGAGAAAATATTGTTTTACTACCTGTGGTTTAAATTTGAAATGCCATGAATAAAATCAGCCAATCCTGAATAATGACCAACTATCTACTGAACAGAGACCCAAATACTATTATTTTAACTATTCTAAAGAAAAAAATGTCTTTCATAGTAAAGTACAGCTCTTTCAAGAACTTTCCACAACAACTTTTGATAGCCTAGGTAGATATCAAAATTAGCTTATCTATAATTTTAGGATGACATAAAACATATTTCAAATAAAAAAATTTTTCAAACATTGGACTTATTTTTAGAATAGACTTGGAATAAATATATAACTAAAGCTTGCAGTATTTGTATTTGTATATTTTTGTCTACTCTTTAAGATGTTTGAGGCACTCAAAGATTCAGGTCGTCTGTAGTGGACAGATTAATGTCTGTTTAAGAGAAATTGTCATATCGTAATCCTCATAATCTGTGAATATGTTACATTATATGACAAAGGGATTTTGAAAGTAAGACTGTAGTTCAGGATTTTGAGATAGGGAAGTTATCTGGGTGGGCCAACCTAATCTTGTGTAGCCAAGAAATCAGAGACCCTTTCCTGGCTACATTTATATGTTAATGTACAAAGGAATGTGAGTCTGTTGGTGGAACCTAACTTGGCTGATCTCATAACAACCCTGGAGAACAGAGTACAGTTTCTGCGACTGGAAATCTTTACCAGAATAGAAAGGTTGATCTTTCTCCGTTTAGCAGCTAGTGGTTCGGCACTCCTGACTTTTTAGTTAGAAATCCAACACATAATCCACTTCACCACCAGTTGGTATGTGTTAGAATTGACTCGATAGTAGTGATTTTTGTTTGAGAATCTCAGTGATGGACATAAAGTCGTGTTAGTCTGGTTTGACCAGAGAAACAAATTCAGACACTCATATGTGTATAAGAGCTTTTTATAAAGAGTAATTGTATAATAAGAAAACATCCCAGCCCAGTCCATATCAAGTCCATAAGTCTGATATTAGCCCATATGTTCGATACCAGTCTGTAAATTCCTCCTGAAATTCATGCACCACAAACACTGAAGAAGAATCAGGAAGATCACAGGCCAGTGGGTGGAAAGTCTTATGGATCCAGTGGTCGTGGAAGCATCTCAGTGCTGGCATGGGTCTCCACATAACTCTTCCAGCTCCAGGGCTCTGGCTCCATCAGCATAGATCAATGTAGTTTGTCAACAGGAATGTCTCACAGGGAGAGGGAGTGCTTCTGGCCTCCTTTGAGCTATTTATCTCCTTAGTGCCTCCAAATGAGATCATCAAGCTGTGACCAAATGATAGGCTAAACTCTACTTCTTTGCAAGTTGACAGGAGATTATGTAACTTCCACAAAAATCTTGTGATCAAGTAGAAAAGAAAGCAAAAATATGTTTAACTTCAGGTCAGGCTGCAAATAGGAAGAAAAATGTTGGAGGTGATCAGTCACAATATGAATTAGTGCAATAAAAAAATTCCACAAGTAGTTGGAATATATAAAATATGCCTAAAAATCTTGAAATTCTAAGTGAAGATATTTAAAAAAAATAGAATATAGAGTGATAGCTCATATTTTTACCTATAACAAAAATGCAAGTAAAATAAATATGTAGAAAAATATCAGTCAGTACATAATCAATAATATA
Source organism: Echinops telfairi (assembly GCF_000313985.2). Lineage (NCBI taxonomy): Eukaryota > Metazoa > Chordata > Mammalia > Afrosoricida > Tenrecidae > Echinops > Echinops telfairi. The sequence continues at coordinate 67,490,773 of NW_022111372.1, forward strand.
AAGGAGAGGAGAAAGTCTAGGATTTTCTTGTAGGATTGTAAGAGGTTATTCTCACCTACAATGGGCAAAATATAATACAGGGAAGATATTGAATTACAAATAAAAATAAGGACCCAGATTGACTACAAATCAAAAGTAAAATCAGCAACCCCTTCTTTAAAAGACTTAAATGGATTAAAACGTGGATCAATAAATCAGTTCAGAGATAATAAAATGAATCTGAAAAAAATGACTGAGAGAGTGGGAGATGAACTTGACACAGATATTAACAGATGCAAGATACCCACAAAAAGAAAGAGAGGCTATCTTCAAAAGAATTGTGAGTATGGACATTACAGAAGGAACTCTACCACTCAAATACTCATAAAGCTGCCTAAAATTGTAAAGAGTTGAAATTTTAGAGGAGACAACAGTTGACAACCTCTTGAAACTTAGAGTGTCTCTTGTTGTTGTTAGGTGCCATTGAGTTGATTCCACTCCATAGTGACTGTATGGATAACAAAATGAAACACTGCATGGTGCTGATGCGTCTTCAAGATTGTTACTATGCTTGAATCCATTATTGTAGCCACAGTGTCCATCATCTCCTTGAGGGCCTTTTTTTTTTTTTTTTTTGCTTCCCTGCCCCTTTACCAAGCATGATGCTCTTCTCCAGGCACTGGTCTCTCCTGACAACATGTCCAAGTAGGTAAGATGAAGTCTTGCCATCCTTACCTCTAAGCAACACTCTGACCATACTTCCTCCTAAACAGATCAGTTTGTCCTTTGTAACAGTCCATGGTACTTTCAGTATTCTTTGCCAGCACCACAATTCAACTGCATCAATTCTTTGATCTTCCTTCTTCAATTATCCTTGGATCAACAATCAATTCTTACAGAAACAGCAGGTGAAAGATTAGAAGATGTGTTGCATTATTTAGTGGTGGCACAATACATATTCAGAGTATTGAAAAGCAAAGGATATTACTTTGAGGACTAAGGTGTAGGGATCCAAGACATGGTATTTCTAATTGCCTCATATGAGTATGAAAGTTGGGCACTGAATGAGGAATAAATCAGAATGTCACTTGGTTTTCTGTGATTCTCTAAGGAGAAACCACCACTGTCAGTCTGTCATGCTCTGGTGACTTGTATGTTGTTGTTCTATGGAAAGCTATGTCACTGGTATTTCAAATGCCAACAGGGCCACCCAAAATGAACACGTTTCAGCGGAGCTTTCAGACTATAAGAAGGAATCAGCTGCCCATATTGAAGTAAGTAACGGTAGAAACCTTATGCATAGCTGTAAAACAATGCCAGGTGAAGAAGGCCTAGTGGATGGAAGCAGAACATGGTCAGAGACAGTATCCGAGGATGGTCCCTGAGGTAGAAGGGCATTCGAAATGTGACTGAGGAGGCTCTGCTTCCTCAGCATGGAGTTGAAATGGTGATATTTGGGGATCTTCATTTTCTGATGTTGATGTTTCTTACTTATAGTAAGAAGAACAAATGCAAAAATCTGTTAATGATCAGAACATGGAAGGTGCAAAGTATAAACCTAAGAAAATTGGACATCTTAAAAAGTAAAATGGAATGTATAAAGATTGATACCATAGGCATTAATGAGCTGAAATGCACTGGTATTGGCCATTTTGAATCAGAAAATGGTATGATTTACTATACTGGGAATGACATAATCAAGAAGCAGGAGTTTCCATTCATTGTTGAAAGGATATTGCGAAACCAATCATAAAATACAATGCCACCTATGATAGGATTATATGTATCCACCTTCAAGGAAATCCAATCAATACAACTATCATTCCAATTTATGCATCAACAACAAAGCCAGTGAGGAAGACATTTACAAAGTCCACCAATGATTTCAGCCTTGCATAGATCAAACATGCAATCAAGATGAATTGATATTTATTGGTGATTGGAATGCAAAAGTTGAAATCAAAGAGGAAGTACCAATAGTTAGAAAAAATGGCCTTGGTGATAGAAAGAAGATGGAGATTGCAAGATAGCATTTTGCAACACCAAATACTTGTTCATAGTAAATACCTTTTAAAAATCACACAAAAGGCAACTATACACATGGGTGTCTCCAGATGGTACACGCAGAAGTCAAATTGATTACATCTGTGGGAAGACATGATAGAGAAGCACAATATCAAACTAAAACTAGCCCCAGGGTTCACTGGGAAATACACCATGAATTAAATGTATGTAAATTCAGGTGAAAGCTAAAAAGAATTAAAACAAGTGAACAAGAGCCAAACACAATTTATGTCTATCCCATATGAATTTCAAGATCATCTGAAGAACAAAAAAACAAGGACAGATGGGTACATTGAACACTAATGACAGAAGACCTGTTGAGCTGTGCAGGGACATCAAGAACATCATTCAGCAAGAGAGAAAAAAGTTATTAAAAAGACAGGAGAGAAAGAAAAAATCAAATATGATGTCAGAAGAGACTCTAAAACATGCTTTTAAAGGTAAATTTTGTAAAGCAAATGTAAGAAATGATGAACTCAAAGATCTGACTAGAAGATTTTAAAGGCACTCTTGAGAAGACAAAATAAAATAGTGTAATGAAATGTGCAAAGACCCAGAGTTAGAAAACCAAAAAGAAAAACCCACTATCATATCTTAAACTGAAAGAACAAAAGCAAAAAAGTAAGCTTTGAATTGCACTATTGAAAGTTACTATGGGCAAAATAATGAATGATGCAGGAAGCTCAAGAGAAAATGAAAAGAATACACAGGGTCATTGTACCCAAAGGAATTCATTGTCATTCCACCACTTCAGAAGGTCGCATATGAGCAGGAACAAATCCTACTTACAGAAGAAGTTCAAACTGCTCTGAAAACACTAGCAAGAAACAAGGGTCCTGAGATTGATGAAATATAAATTGAAATGTTTCAGCAAGTTAACAAAGCACTAACTCATCTATACCAAGAAATTTGGAAGATAGCTACTGTCTGGCCAACTGACTGGAAGAGATTCATATTCGTACCCATTCCTAGAAAGGTGATCCAACAGAATGCTCAAATTATATAATGATATCATTTGCTGCAAAATTCTTTAAAGTGTTGAAAAATGAAGAGATTATTGTGAAGAGTAAGGTGTGTCTGGCCCACACCATGGTATTTTCAATGCATGTGGAGCTTTGGTGGTAGAGCGGTTATGCATTGAGCTGCAATCCGCACTGACAGCAGTCGAAACCACCAGCGGCTCCATGGGAGGAAGATTGGGCTTTCTACTCCTGTCAACAATTACACTCTCAGAAACCAGGGAGTGGCTCTGAGTCGACATTGTGACTCAGTGGCAGTGAGTGAGTGAGTGAATTAATGAGTCATGTGAAAGACAGTGAATAAGGAAGACTGAAGAAGAATATATGCATTTTAATTGTGGAGAAGAATATTGAAGGTACCACATACTGGTAAAAAAGCCATCTGCTTTGGAAGAAATATTATCAAAATGGTCCTTAGAGGTAAGATGGTGAGAGGCTGTCTTATGTAGTTTGGACATGTTGTCAGGAGAGACCAGTCTCTGAAGAAAAACATCATCCTTGGTAAAGTAGAGAGACATTCCATAAGAACATGAATTGACTACTGTGCCTGCAACAATGGGCACATGCATAGTGATAGATGCTTCTGTGTGGGCTGCCATGGTTTGAATTGATTCTATGACACCTACCAACAACAATGCAAGGAGAAAGGGGCTTGGTTGCTTAGCGTGTTTAGCTCTGGTCTGCTCACCACAGCACCAGTATGTCATCCACCAGCCACTCCATCATGCAAAAACGAGGTTTTCTACTCCTGTAATGATTTAACCTGAGAGAGCAGTTCTACTTGACTCTATTGGGTTGCTATGAGTCAGATGGGAAGTGGATGTAGTGGGGAGAAAAAGAAAACTGCCTTCCTCTGATACAAACAAAGAAAAGAAAAAGGAAGAAATTTGATGTCATGGAAGATAATGGAATGAAGTTATTCCCAGTGATTAGATTGGAAACTTCACTATAGAATATTCTAAACCCCACTGTAGAGGTGTCTTGTAGTGTATATGATTTCAGAAATCTTTGAGGTCAATATTTCAATACATATTCATGGCTCACTTGTCTGAATAGGCATATTTTTTAAAGAAATGTCATGTCTTTGCCCTATTTCCTATTAGATATGCAAGAGGCTCATAACCTAGTTTGATTGACTAGATGTAGTCTATTAAAGGATCTTGGATTTAAAGCTTATTATAAGGTGTAAATGTGACTATGGAGTTATTTGAGCTAAAGGGAGCACGTGAAAGCATTTTTGGGCAAAAAGAAGGTGAACAGAATATTAATTACTATAAGAACAATCTGGGGAATTATTTGAGCTATTCATAACTGTTATATAACATTTAACTTATTGGCTAATTTGAACTCAGGAATATATATGTAATTTACTTAGTCAATTAATTTATAGGTAAAGTAAAATGGGTGACAGACAATATTCTCTCCTTTGGCTGTATAATCATAGAACCCTCTGTCAGATGAAAATTCCCTGGTGACTACAGGAAGTAGAGGGCCCCTGTCAATGATGGAATAATGTAGCATATCTTGATAGATAGAATCAATTTTCTTAATAGTTCTGGAAAATATGGTTTTGATCATTTGCAATGATATGTGCCATTATTCAACTCATGAACAAATCATGTCCAGAAAGTTAGATAGGCTGCCTATTTTAGGTGCCTGGCATATGAAATTCTGGGAGACATGTGTAGAAGAGAGACAGAAAGGAGCTTGTTTATG
>NW_022111372.1:67496089-67498610 GCF_000313985.2 Echinops telfairi
TCACTATAGTGCACATGATGGATTTTAAATTCAAGTTTCACATCTGTAATATATATATATATATATATATATCAGGATTAGCATACCTTCCAGATATATTGCAACCTAATTCTGCAAAGATGCAAAGTTCTGGAATTTACTTCTGAGTTCATATAATGAGAACTTAAATATGATATTAAAACAAGAGATCATACACACAAGTTGATTTTATTGCATTGGTTTGAACAGTGAATTATATTTCTTGTTTCCCTGCCAACAATATTTTGTTTGCTTAGGCTTTCAAAGTAACATCCTTTTCTAGCAAAAGACAGTGATTTTTACTAAAATTTAGAGTTTTCATCTATAAACTCTGGAATCAATGTTTACAAATACTCTTCTTTTATAACTCAGAGAGCTGAAAGGACTTTGGTGGTTTTACAGAAATGCCTTGCCTAATAGGAAATGGGATCCTTGTACTTGCGGTGGTTGTCGCTACCAAACTAGATTCACCACATGTATGTCAGTTTGTTGTACTGCGGGGCCTTGTGTGTTGCTGTAATGCAGGAAACTATGTCGCTGGCATTTCAAATGTCAGCAGGGTGACTCAAAGTGAATAGGTTTCAGCGGAACGTCTAGGCTAAGAGCAGGCTACAAAGAAAGAATTGCTGTCCATTTCAGAGGTATCAGCTATGGAAAACCTAATACACAGCATCTAAAATGGTCAAAGATGGTGCCAGAAGATGAGTTCCTGAGATCAGAAGGCACTTAAGACACTACTGAGGAAGGGCTGCCTTCTCAACCCAGAGTCGATCATAAAGTCTTGAATGTAGTCAGCTCGGGGAGTAAAACCAGTGGGAGTAAAGCTTGTGAGACATTTATTTACTGAAGGGTACAACCTGAAGTGAGAAGAAACAGCTACAAAAATCTAAAAATCAGACCTTGGAATGTATGAATCATGAATCTAAGAAAATTAGAAGCGATCAAAAGTGAAATGGGACACAAAACGATTGATATCCTAGATGTTAGTGAGCTGAACTGGACTGGCATTGGTCATTTTAAAGCAGAAAATCATAGGGTTCACTATGCTAGGAATGACACAATCCAGAGGACTTGTGTTGCATTAAGCATAAAAAAAAAACAAAACAAAAAAAACCTTCAAGATCTATCTCAAAGCACAATGCTGTCTGTGGTAGTATTGTATCTATTCACATTCAAGGAAATACAATAAACTCAATTATTATTCAAATGTATGTACAGATGACTAAAGATACTGATACAGAAATTGAAGAAATCCAACAAAGTCTTCATTTAGAAATTGATCAAACATGCAATCAAGATGCATTGACAATTATTGGTAATTGGAATACAAAAGTTGGAAATGAAGGGGATGCACCTGTAGTTGGTAAAGATTAACTTGGTGATAGAAATGAAGCTAGAGATCACACTAGAGCTTTTGCAAACCAGTGATTGTTCATAGCAAATACCTTTTTAAACAACACAGAGACTATACACATGCATTCTCCAGATGGAATAGGCAGAAATCAAGTAGACTATACCTGTAGAAACAGATGATGGACAAACCCAATATCAGCAATTAAAATCAGGTAAAAGGCTGACTGTTTTTATGTCAGCTCAAGATGAAGCTGAAGAAAATTAAAACTAGTCTATGAGTGTCAAAATATGACCTTTAATCTAACCTACCTGAATTTTGAGAACATCTCAAGAACAGATTTGATGCATTCAACACTAATGAGAGAAAACCTAATGAATTGTGGAAGAACCTCAAAAACATTATTCATTTGGGAAAAAAGGTAATTAAAAAGAGAGAAAAGAAAGAAAAGATCAAAGTGGATGTAAGAAGAAACTCTGAAACTTCCTCTTAATCATAGAGTAGCTATGGCAAATGGAATAAATGATGACATTAAAGAGCTGAATAGGAGATTTCAAGGGGCAGGTTAAGAAGACAAAGTGAAATATTATAATGAAGTATGCAAAGATCTAGATTTAGAAAACCAAAAAGAAAGAACACCTGAGCATATATTAAATGGGAAGAACTCAAGAAAAAAGGCAAGCCTTGTTTGCAATATATAAAGATTCTATGGGCCAAATAATGAATGTTGCAGAAAGCACCAAAGGAATATAGAATGAATAAACATTAGTATTGTACCAAAAATACCTAGTAGGAATTTCAACATTTTAGGAAATGATACATAAGCAAATTCAAAGGTACTGAAGGAAGAAGTTCAAGTTAAACTGAAATTATAAGCCAAAACCAAGGCTCTAGAAATTGATGGAATATCAACTGAAATGTTTCAACAAGCTGATTAAGCATTAGAAACACTTTACTTATCTACAAAGGGGCAACCCCCACCAACAAAAACCAAAAACGGGGGCTGGGGAATAAAATCTTTAAAAAAAAACAAAAAACAAAAAATGAATGGAATTGCACTGGGTTGAGCAGAGTTTTTGTAGTATGCATTTTTCCCACTAGGCAAGCACTGAGCAAGTTACTTAGTGCACCTAGTTGCTTCTCCTGGGAAGG
>NW_022111372.1:67500874-67505554 GCF_000313985.2 Echinops telfairi
TATCCCTCATAGACGGTAAATTTGAAAAGCAACTATTGGACCAACTGGCTTGGAGAGAATCAAATTGTACTCACTACAAATAAGGTTACCCAGCAGAATGCTCAATTATAGAATAATATCATTGATAACATATGCAAGGAAAATTTTGCTGAAGTTGACCCAACAATGGCTGCAGCTATACATTGAGGGGAGCTGCTAGAGGTTAAGGTTGAATTCAGAAGAGGACATGGATGAAGGAATGTCAATTTTGATGTCAAATGGATCTTGCCTCAAAGTAAGCATTATGAGAGAGATGTTTACTCATGTTTAATTGAAAATGCAAATGAATTTGACTGTGTTGATCATAATTATGAATAGCCTTGAGATAAATGAAATTTCTAGAACACTTCATTGTTCTCATGTGAACCTGTACAAAGACCAAGGGGTAGCAGTGCTAATAAAGAAGGGGATTATTCCCTGATTTAGAATTAGGAAAGATGTATGTTAGGGTTGCATTCTCTTAACACACTTATTCAATCTGTCTATATAAGCAAACAAATCTATAACCTGGATTTTATAAAGAGTAATGCAGCATCAGGATTGGAGTAAGATTTATTAACAGTCTTTGATATGCAGATGACACAATCTTGCTTCTTGAAAGTGAGAAGGAATTGAAACACTTGATGAAGATGGTCGAGGATTGCAGCCTTCAATATGAATTACAACTCAATGTAAAGAAGACCAAAATGCTCATAACTAAATAGGAGTCAGAGCCTACTTGATGGCGCCTACACCACCACCACCTCTAGATCGACTACTCTATCGGTATGAGCATAGGAATAAAAATGCAAAATATGATTATTTAAACATTTCCACAAGCTTTCTTATCCATCTGACCTTAAATTCTTCCCTGCTTAGCAACATTCTCCATGTTGTAGGTTAACCATTAGGGCATTGTCACATATCTGCTTAAAATAATTTGGAATTAAGCATTAGATCTTGCTCCTTTCTGCCTTATATATTCTTAGTGAAATTTTAGAATGTTATTTGGATCTTTCTTCATTCTCTGTGTTGTAGTTTCACTTCTCTATAAATGGGTATTTGCTCAAGTTAATCTTCTGCTCAGAATGCATCTCATCTTTCTTCAAAAAACTGCTGTCATTCTAACTCTTCCTTCAAGAGTCAGGTACCAATATGCCCAGGTGATGTTCATTGGGCCATCATATTACCAAATGTTCTTTCTTTGTGCTCTTTCAGAAAAAGATGTGTATCTGTGCCATTGTTTTTAGGTTATATGTTTGCATCTCTGTCCTATTAGGTAACCTTCTTTATGAGCATGATGGTCAAGAGTGCATGCATTATGCCCAGTATTGACACACACAATAACTCACACACACCAACACATATGCATGTACACACACACACACACTCATATGTGCATGCACACATACACATTTATTCACTTCGTAGTATAAATTATGGACATTAATAAATGTTCAAGTAATGTTTGTTTTACTAAGTGAAGTAGACTAACCCCAATGGTTGTTTAAAAAATAATCAAAACACTGATACCAGAAAGCTGATTTGTTCAGTTCAAAGAGGAATTCAAAAGCTAATTCAGTTATATTCGCAAATTTAGTATTTTTCAAAAAAACATTTTAGATTCTAATTCTAAATATTTTTGAAAATACGGTATTCTTGGTCAGGAATTTTGTTTTTATTTTACTATATTGGGAAAGTTTCTCTCCTTTTAATTCTTTTTTTAAATCTATTTTAAAGTGGAAGTTAATACAAATATCATATCATTCCATAGTTCAACCATATCAAGGAGACTTGTACAGGAAGGGAACACAGAAGATACAGGTGCCATAGAGAAATGTGGTGAAGAAGTGAGATGGTTCCCAGCTATCAGATAAAATAGCATCTGGGGCCTTAAAAGTGTGTCTCTAAACAAGCAGCCATCTAAACAAGATGTCAACTAACTACACATAGAAGAAGCACACCATCATCAGTCTTCTTTTAATTCTTATCTTAAATATTTCCCCTCTGTAACATTTTCTATTTATATATGTTTTAGTGCTTTGCTCCTAGAGTTCAGTGTGCATAACTTTAATATAACTGTTATATTATGTTGTAATAATTTAGTCATGTGCCACTCTGTATGTTCTTTAACTTGAAGTTTCTTTAGTGGTAGAGTTTAAAATTTGCTTTTCATTTACATTCACCTTTCTTCCATTAACCTTCTCCCACCTCTACCTCCAGTCTAATTTTTTTAATATATTCCTCCAAATAGGATATTGTGGTATTACTTGATTTCATTGTGCTGTTCTTAGTCACCATCACACAAATGTATTCCATTTAAGACGAGGAGACTTCAGGCATGAAGAACAAACAAATTGTACTGATTAAAGGAAGAAAAACTCAAATGCATGCCAACTTCAAGGTTTGTAATCATTAGCCTTCATGAAAATTAGCCTGTACATGTTTTCTAGAATCTAGAGCCAGAGTTTTAAACACTCAGGTGTAATTTTGGCAACATTGAGTAATTTATTTTATGTCCAATCTCCATATGGGCTATCTCTTATTTATAAAATTGGATTTATTCGTAAAGTTTGGTATGATCAAATTTGTTCTTATAAGTGTTTGAAATCCAAATTAGACAACATTGATGAGAAAGTAGAATGTATTGACCCACATTATGAAACTATTCAAGCATAGTTCTGTCTTTGTACATGATAGAATTGTATTTATATGCCTACAAAGATGGTCAGTTAATATGATCATTATTTGGATTTACACACAAATCAGTAATGTCAAATAATGTTTACCAAAAATTGAATAACTTTTGCCAAGTTTGTGTGGTGTATTATTCCTGAATAAACTTTATTGATTTTTAATAGAACCTGATACTTTTGTTCTATAACAAAGGAAATTGATGTTTATTCAAAATGGATCTTATTAATAGTATCATTGAAAGAGAAGGAAGGAGAACTGGTGAACAAACATGTGCCTAGGATGGGATTTGATGCATCATTGTCTTGAAAAACAATTAAAATAATTAATAGTCTACCCTAAACGTAACTCCCTAAACATAGCTCTATCCTTTGGTGTCTCAAGGTAATGTAGGTTCAGATTCAAGTGAATCTTTGAACTAATTTTTGCAAATTCTTTGATTTTCTTCACTCTTGTGTGCTCTGGAAGGGGTGACATCAATATTTGAATATTTGACAGATGCTCACAAGCCTTAAAGAAGTGGGTTGCTACTTACACCTGTAGGATGCAGAAACTGTCTGTGTGAAGGAGTGGGAGGAGGACTTGTGTAGGAGAAGTTAGTTATTTAATGTGCCTATCTTAGCCAAAGCCTCTGTCCCTCCCACCAAATGACTTCTGTGTGAGTCTGGATAACAAAGTGAGTGAAGATGCTGGCATGATTCACCTGTTAGTAATTATTAAAAGAATTCATTGAATTGCAGTCCTGCTGGGTATAAAATGAACCTCCTGAGAGACAGAAAGGGAAATCTCACTACCAGCAAGAGCCAGGAGTGGAGCATGTACTCTAGACCCTAAGTCCCATCATAATGAGCTTCCTTGTTCCCCAGCTGTGACATCAGAGCAGCAGCAGCATGAAACAAAGTGTTGGACTTCTCAACCCACGGAGCAAGTAAAGGTGAGTGTTTGGGGGCAGAAGAGTAGGGTGCCTCTTGGGGAGCTGGTCTTGTTAGCCTACCTAGGAAGAGCTGAGTACCTTAGGGAGTGAGGTGCCTCTGGGTTTTTAATTCAGGGATTACTGATCCACAGAGCTTGTGCGTAATGCCTTCGATTTGAGGCTTCCAGCAGAATGGCATGCCTCCTGTATGTTTTTAGCAGCTCTGGAAGAACATTGTAACACTTCCTGATGAACAACTGTATCCTGAGCATTTCTCACTTACATTTCAACCTGTTAACCTTAATATACCTTTTAATAATCATAAATGTTGTCAGTGAGTCCAATGGATTATAGAATCTATGTCAAAAATACACACATATATTTTCTTTTTAGGCGCCATTGAGTTAATTCCAACCCACAGCAAGTCTATGCATAGCAGAATGAAACCCAGCACAATCCTTTGTCATGCTCACAACTGTTGCTAAGCTTGAGCCCATGGATATAGCCACTCTGTCAATCCATCTCATTGAGGGTTTCCCTTTTTTGAATACCCTCACTTTACCAAGCATGATGTCCTTCTACAGGGACTGGTCTGTCCTGAAAAGATATCCAAAGTATTAAAGACAAAGTCTTACCATTCTTGATTCTAAGGAATAATTTAGTCATACTTTTTCCAAGACAGGTTTGTCTTTTTAGCAGTCCATGGTATTTTAAATATTCTTCTCCGACACCATAATTCAAATGCATAGATTCCTTCTTGGTTTTCCTTATTCAACTTTCACAAATATCTGATGCAATGGAAAATACCCAGGGCTTGGGTCCAGTTCACCTTAGTCCTCAAGTAACATTCTTATTCTTCATTATTCTAAAGGATTTGTGTGCAGCAGATTTACCTAATGTAATGTGTCTTTTGATCTCTTGACTCCCATGAGCATTGATTTTGGATCCAAAAAAGGAAAGGATAAATCCTAGATCTACCCATCCAGCTAGTGAGGTAGTTTATCTCTCTCTCTCTCTCTCTCTCTCTCTCTCTCTCTCTCTCTCTCTCTCTCTCT
>NW_022111372.1:67505750-67527594 GCF_000313985.2 Echinops telfairi
ACTATTCCTGCACCATCCTCACAACTGTTGTGTTACATTCCTCGTTGCAGACACTTTGTCAATCCATCTTGTTGATAACACTCCTCTTTTCTGCTGCCTCTCCACTTTAAAAATCATGATGTCATTTTCCAAGGAATGAATCAGGCTTCTCCAAAAAGTTCATGAGACTTACTTTCAATCCTCTGTTCCAAGAAACATTCTTAATATACTTCTTCCTTGGAAGTTCATGGTGCTTTCAATATTTTCCCCAGCACATAGTTCAAACACATCTATTTTTATTCTGTCTTCCTTAATTAATGTCCAATTTTCACTTCCATATATTGTGATTTATTATATCATGGCTTGATTCAGATGCACCTTACACCTCAAAGTGCCATCTTGTCCTTCAACACTTTAAAGAGGAACCGTGTACCAGATTTTACCAGTGCAGTACATCACTTGATTTCTTTTTTCTTTTTTTACAGCCTTGTCCCCTGATCACTTGATTTCTTGACTGTTGTTTCCCTGAGTATTGTTTGTGGATCCAAGCAAGATGAAATATTTGACCACTGCCATCTTGTCTCTGTTCATCAAGGTATTATCTAATGGTTCAGTTGTATTTTTGTTTTCTTTAAATTGAGTTGCAGTCAATCCTAAAGGATGTAGCCTTTATTCGCCATCAACGTGTGTTTTAAATCTTCTTGTCTTTCAGCAAACAGTTTGCTTCATCTGAGTGTCACAGGTGGTTAACAATCCTTCATTCAACCTCGATGTTGCATTCTTCTTCATATGGCCCAGCTTCTCAGGGTCTCTTGTCATTCTCTTGTATGCTCTTCTGTCTCACATAACGTTCTTTTTATAAAGTATCTTTTTAGCGTTCTGTTTTTTACTTCTGTAATTTGTTACAATTGATGCACAGAGGTCACAAGCAATCTTCATGATTACGAGATTCATTAAGGAAGTTAATTGGTTATAATACTGCAGGTGAGAAATGCTCAGGATGGAGTTGTTCAGATAGATTTATTGCAAAGTTCTTTTGTTGCTGTTGTTAGTTGCCATAGAGTTGGTCTGGACCCATAGTGATGTTATGCACAACAAAACAAATCCCTCCTGGTCCTGTGCCATCCTCCCAATTGTTCCTATGCTTGAGCCCATTGTTGCAGCTAGTGTGTCAATCCATCTCCTTGAGAGCCTATTTCCTACTCCCCTACTTTACTAAGCACGATGCTCTGCTCCAGGAATGGTATCTCCAGACAACATGTCCAAAGTAGATAAGAAGTTTCACCACCCTGGCCTCGTAGAGCATTCTAGGTGTATTTTTTCCAAGACATATGAGTAAACCTATGGTACTTTCAACATTCTTCCCCAGCATCATAATTCAAATGCATTAATTCTTCTTGGGTTTTCCTTATGCAATGTCCAACTTCCACATGCATATGAGGCCATGGAAATTTCATACTGGGGATTTTTTTTGAAGCAGTGGAGCATGTACCTTTTCACTATTTTATGTGATCTCACCATAATTCAGTAGAAAACATGAAGCTTCAGTTCGATATTAGCCTTTTCCCATTGGTCCTATGCTGCGATGGCAAAGAAATTGAGAGATTTGTTCCCATTTCAGATAGCCCAACCACCCTCTGTAGTGCTGAAAAGACTAATTTCATTGGTCAGATTGGTAAGAAACTTTAACACATTTTTTTCATATATGCCAGTGACTATATTGCCCTATCATCTCAAATGTTCTGGTCTGGGTCTGGTAGAAATAACAAAAACTCAATTATCCAAACTATATGCATCCTTGCATTTGCCTTAAATTAAAGTTCTTGATTTAATACTTTTAAACTTAAGAGCCACTACAGTGGTCTCAAAAGCTCTATTTCTATGAGAATTTCATTTTGAGAATGAAATATTCCCCTTTTGTTGCTCATACTGATTTTTATAGTGCACGTATTGATTTATTAAGTAGTGTCTATCTTTAATTAAATACTCTCAAGAATATAACTCTAAAGACAAAGAAGTTTTAAATAATCTAGATTCACCTGTACAAAACCTTTCTGACACAAACCCAGATGATTATGAATAATGAAAAAGAAATCACAGAAAGAATACTTGGAGTAACTGGAAAGTTAATGACTAGTCAGCTGATTCTTGTGCCATTAAACCAGAAGGGGCTAAGACTTGAATTCTTTTTGACCCTGTTAAAGAAAACGAAATCATTTTGGAATTGGCATTCTCTGAGGGACTAAAACTAAAGTTCACACATCCTGGTTGCTACAAGTAGATAAAATAATATCCATTTATCTAGCAAAGCCATATGATTTTTTACATTTTGATCTAACTAGTTTGTATTAGTCAGAATTGAAAAACATTTCACTCTTTTTTTTTTCTTTTACTGCTTTAAAATTTCAACAGCCTCTGGTTGTTGAAATTTAAGAGCCTGACAAAAAATGGAGAAAGGTTTAGGACCATGTTACTGTAGTACATTAAAAAATAGTAATGGAAATTAGGAAGGGACATGTGATATCCACTTATACATCTGGGATTTGGCTAAATATATCAAGAGTTATTGAAGATATTTCCAACTTTATGAGTTCTGTGAATTGTTATCCCAAAGTAGAGAATTTCCTCAGGCATAAGGAAGAGAAAACATTTGGTCTGGGGTATGTTGGGGAAACCTCTCAAATTTGAAATGATATTACTATGTGTACTAATGATAATTGATTCTATTTTTGCTATTGTTGGTTCGGCCATCAAGTTGGTTCTAACCCATAATTACCCAATGCACAACTGAACTAACGATAGACAAGTCCTGTGCCGTCTTCAAAACTGTTCTTGTGTTTGAGTCCACTGTTTCAGCGACTGTATCAATCCATCTCCATGAGGGCCTTCCTCTTTTTCATTGCCCCTCGATTTTACCAAGAATGAGGTCCTTCTCCAGGGACTGAGCTCTCATGAAAACATGCCAAAGTATTTAAGATGAAGTCTCACTTTCCCACTAGGTGAGCATGAAGCACCTCACGCTTACATATTGCACTCAGTGGTGTTGATTGGGAAGGTTCTCTCTGGTCACAGTGAATTTTTTTTTTGTGAATGCAGTTTTGTTCGACCCTCATTTTTTGTGATGGCTGATTTAAGAGGATAGCATGTGACTGTAAAATTGTGTTTCCTACTCAGGAAAAATGATGCAGAAACAGTTGTGATGTTGAACACAGCTTACAAGGATAGTACTATGGAAAAAAATCCTCAAGTGTAAGAGTGGTTTTCTCGTTTCTAAAAGGTTAAATGTCGATTGATTATAAACTTCATTCTGGATGCCCATGAATTCCTGAATAGACAAAAATATTGACAAAATGGGAGACTGGTTTTGCCACCATGACAATGCACTTGTTCACTCAGCCATCTCAGTGTGCCATTTTTTGGCAAAAAATAGCATGCCTCTCTTGCCCCACACTGACACACCTAACCTTACTCCTTGCACCTTTTTTTTTTTGTTTCTGCGAATGAACAAGGACATGAAAGGAGAGCGATTTCCTTACATAGAAGAGGTGAAGAAAAAAAGAGGAGGTGCTGTCAGCCATCCAAACCAATGAGTTTGAAAAGTGTTTCCAAGAATGGAATCACAGATTTGACAAATGTATTAAGTGTAATGGAGAATACTTAGAGCAGTGGTTCTAAACCTTCCTAATGCCAGGACCCTTTAGTACAGTTCCTCATGTTGTTGTGACCCCAAACATAAAATCATTTTCATTGCTACTTCATAACTGTAATTTTGCTACTGTTATGAATCATAATGTAATATCTGATATGCAGGATGTATTTTCACGGTTATAAATTGAACATAACCACAGTTGAATATAAAAAGACTAATCAGCATCCAGTTTAAGTTCCCATGGCACAGATTTTTTTGAAGTAGTTGATGATTTTACAGTACATGATTTAAAATTTACCCAGTAATTATAATTCATGAAGTATCGTTTTACCTCCAATACTACTGCTTTCAACACAGCAGCTGCTTTCCACATAGTAACTGCTCTGTACACAGTAACTGCTCTCTATACATGTGTGACTGGCCCACATAGGTATATTATGGTGGCAACCCTGTCCCATACACCTGTATTTGTACAGGGTGTATGTGATGGACTTGGCAAGGTGATGTCATCATGCCACATACTCATATGTGGGTGAATCTCCATGTGGGCAGACCCTCCTGGAGATGTATAGAGGAGCGGTATCTCAGTTCCTAAGGCCATCAGAAATATGTGTTTTCCGATGGTCTTAGGTGACCCCTGTGAAATGGTCGATCGACCCTCAAAAGGGTCACGACCCACAGGTTGAGACTGGCTGAACTAGAAGAATGTTGTATGTTTCATTGGTGCTATACTGCACCCTGGCTGGCTCATCCCTTCTTTGTGACCCTTGTGTGAAGGGATGTCCAATTATATACCGATGGGCTTTGGGTCTCCACTCCAACCCACCTCATTCACTGATGAAAGCAATAAAGAACTACCTTGCAAGACACGGAACTGCCTTGCATAAGCAACTCTATCTTGAAAGAAAA
Organism: Echinops telfairi; assembly: GCF_000313985.2. Classification (NCBI taxonomy): domain Eukaryota; kingdom Metazoa; phylum Chordata; class Mammalia; order Afrosoricida; family Tenrecidae; genus Echinops; species Echinops telfairi. The sequence goes on from NW_022111372.1 coordinate 67,510,288, forward strand.
TGAAAGTCCTACAAGGCCCCTCATAAATGCTGAGTCACAGCAAAGAAATAAACAAGTGGTCAAGGAGCCACCCCCAGAAAGTCTGGGGGATCCTGATAAGACCCAGAATGACGTCAAACAGCCACGTGAATTGCCTATACACACCCAGATAGAGAGACTGAGAATTCAGAGCTAGGGACCAAGGAGACATCAACTCCTGCTCTCTCCAACTCTATCCGGGGTGAATACACAGATAAAGGCAATGCTTAATGGGACTATGATGCTGAATTGTGTGTTACCTTCATAGTAGTAATTTAAGTTAGTTTTAAGATGGTTAGATTGTTTGATGTGTGTTTGCAGTGAATAAGCAGAGCATTTGAAAATGCCAAAGAGCGTTAAGTAATTCTGATTGTGCCGTTTGTGACAGCTCATATGACAAGATTGTTCATTTTGCTTCTTCTGGTGCCTGACACCTGATCCCATGGACACCTCGTGATCACACAGGCTGGTGTACTTCTTCCATGTGGGGTTTGTTGCTTCCATAACTTCAAGCCTTTAAGACCCCAGATGTTATTTATTTTAATATCCAGGCACCATCAGATTCCTTCACCATTATGCACCCATTTTGACTTTAGTGATTGTGTCAGGCAGGTGAGCATCACAGAATTCCATGTTATTAGAATAAAGTGTTATTGCTTTGAGGGAGGACTTGAGTAGAGGTCCAATATCCGTCTGCTACCTTGATACTTAATATAAATATATGTACACAAACCTACATACTACCATTATATATTTACGGATTTACATAAAGGCATGCCTATATTTATAGCTCTATACATGTCTTTTGCCTCCTGACTCTTTCCTCTATTTCCTTTTACTTTCCTCCTGTCTAGCTATCATATTTGACCTACTTTCAGTTCTCAGTAATTCTTTCTAGCTACATTGCACTTAATCAAACCTAACCAAGCAATCTAGACCCTCCTTGCCATAGATTTTAGATCTTTTGTGGTTCTCTTGTCCCTAGGTTTCTTAGCTCTCCAATCCCTTTCCCCCATCTCTTCCTCTTCTCTGTCTCCTTGGAACCCTTGGTCCTGTTGTTTTCTCATGAAAAAGAAGACGAAGAAGAAGAAAAGGGGGAGTCTATAAATAGCTCCAGGTCTGTCTGCTGACCATAATGTTGTTGTTTTTTCCGATCAAGTCTGATGAGGTGCCAAAACTGCCCTCTGAGTCTGAGTCTCATTTTGGGATTCCTGGGGACTTCTTTGCTTTGCTCTCCTGGCTGTTGCACTTCCTTCTTTTCATGCTGGTGTGTGAGGGGGTCGTGGGGGTGGAGTGTTAAACTAGGCACAATTCCAGCACTGTGTCTCCAGTGCTGTCCCCTGCATCACTGTGGATCAGGGTCAGTGAGAGGACTTCATGTCTCTTGGTGGAGCCAGCCTTCTCTGTGTCTTGTGTGTGCCTCTTTTGTGTGTCTGTGCTCTGGAGTGTATGTAACCCTCGGTACTTGGTAGGACAGAATGCCATTCATCCTCTCTCTCCCTCTCTCTCTCTCTCTCTCTCTCTCTCTCTCAATTTGTTCCTGTGTGATCTGGGCCGATCCGCCATTCTCCCTGGGATGTATCTTCAGTGCTGTCCTCTGTAGTGAAATTTTCTGAGGAAGGGATTGACACAGCTGGGGCTGAGGTCAGCCCTGCAGGCAGACTTCTCTGTTAGTTCTCTGCTTCATAGCAGTATGTTGCCCTCAAGTCTTGGCATACCAGATTGAGGTCTGCCCCCTCTCTCCCTTTCCTGTGGAAACATAAACAATACCCCTCCATCCCCATGTATGGGTTAGCACTCTGGTTCCCCATTACCCATATCTTCTTTTTGTTGTTGTTTCTTTTCACCCCCTTTTTAGTTAGGTGCCTTATGCATTCCTGGGTTGGGTCTGGCCCCTGCTGGAGTACTTGGGCCTGCCTCAGGAATTTATGCATCAGTGGCTTTCCCCTATGCCCCTATCCTTTTTAAGCTTACTTCAGTGGACTCATGTACTTCTCCTTTTGTGCTTGGCTTACTTTGCTTAGCATGATTTCCTCAAACTCTTCCCATGCGATGATTTGCTTCATGCATTCATTCATCATTGCTTTTTAAAGATACATAGTACTCTATTGTCTGCATATACCAGATTTTTTAGTCCATTCTTTGGTTGATGGGAATTTAGGTTGTTTCTGAACCTTTGAGATTGTGATCAACATTGCAGTGCAGATGTCTGGCCATGGTCTGTTTCTTACCTCTTCTGGGTATATGTCCAATAAGGGGATTGCTGGGTCATGTGGTTGCTTGATTTCCATTTGTTTTAGGTATCACCAAATAGATTTCCATAACGGCTGCACATACCTATAGGTCCACCAGCAGTGGAAGAGAGTTCCTATCTCACTGCACACCTTCCAACACTTGTTGTTTTCTTATTTTTTTGAATTGGGCTATCTTTGAGGGTGTTGGGTGATATCTCATAGTTGTTTTAATTTACATTTCTCCTATGGCTAATGATCAGAAACATTTTCTCGTATATTTATTGCCCATTCAGATTTGTGCCCTTGTGCAGCTACTGTTCAGGTCCTTTGCCCACTTTGCAATCGGCTATTTATTTTTTCTTATGATAAGCTAGCAGAGTATTGTAGATAAATAGTAATAAAGCCTTTGTCTGATATGTCATTGCTAAAGATGTTTTCCCAGTCTGTGGCCTTCTTATTACTCTCTAGGCAAAGTCTTTTGATATACACAGGTGTTTTATCTTCAGTATATCCCATTTGTCCATATGTGCTTCCTCTGTGAATGTGTCATTCCCTATTTCTGATAGCCTATGTATTCCCTGTGCCAAAGTTCTTAGATTTGTCCCAATTCCCTTATTAATGGCCTTAATAGTTTGGGAGCCTCTAGTTCCTCTAGGTCTGTGATTTACCTTGAGTTTATTCCTGTGCATGGAGTGAGGTAGGGATCTTGCTTCATTTTTCTGCAGGTAGATATCCCTTTCTTCCAGCATGACTTGTTGAGGAGGGCATCCCCTTCCCATTAGATATTTTGGGGGGCCCTATCAAAGATCAGTTGTCTGTTTGCTGATGATTTCATTTCTGAGTTTTCAGTTCTTTTTCATTAGCCTGAATATCTGTCATTATACCAGTACCAAGCTGTTTGAACACTGTGGCTGTATATAAGGTGCTAAATTCAGGGAAAGCAAGCCCTTCTAATTTGTCCTTCATCTTGAGGAGTTCTCTCCTAATTCTGGGCTTCTCTCTGTATATGAATTTAGTAGTCACTTTTTCCAATTATTTGAAGAGAGATGTTGGCATTTGTATCGGGATAGCATTAAACTTACATAGTTCCTTGGGCCAGACTGACATCTTTACTATATTAAGTCTTCTGATCCAAAAGCGTGGGGTATTCTTTTATTTGTGGAGCTCACACTTTGTTTCTTGTCATAGTGTTCTGTAGTTTTCCTCATACGAATCTTTTGGATTTTTGGTTAGGTATATTTCTAGATATATCAATTTATGCTTGGCTATTGTGAAGAGTACTACTTTCTTGATCTCCTCTTCCCTGATCTCCTCTAATGTTTACAGCAGGCTGACAGATTTCTGTTTCTTGATCCTGTATCCTGTCACTCTGAAATAATCCTCTATTGCTTCCACACTCCTCTTGTGGAGCTTTTGGGGCTTTCCATATATAAAATCATATCATCTGTGATTAATGATAATTTTACCTCTTCTTTTCCCCAGATGAATACCTTAGACATCTTTCCTTTGACTTATGTTGTTAGCTAGACTCCAGTACAATGTTAACTAAAAGGGGAGACAAGGGGCATTCTTGTCTGATCCTCTTTTTCTGTGGGATAGTTTTTGTCTTTTTTCCACCGACTACCACATTGGTTGTTCGTGTTTCATGTGTATGTATTCATAATATAATATAATGACTTGAGTTGAGGAATATTCCTTCCATACCTGTCTTTTAGGTGTCATAAATAGGAATGGGTGTTGGATGTTGTCAAATGCTTTTTCTGCATCTATCAATATTATCATGTGGTCCTTATGCTTTTCATTTCAATGTGGAAAATAATGCTGATAGACTTTCAAATGTTGAACTATCCCTGGAATGAAGCCCACCTGGTCAAGATGTTTTATATAAAGTATGTGTTTTATATACTTTTGTATTCTATTGGCCAGTATGTTGTGATGGATTTACTGCATTAATGTTCATTACAGAAATCAGTCTGTAGTTCTCAGTTCTTGTGGGATCCATGCCCACTTTGGTTATCAGTGTTATACTAGCTTCATAGAAAGAGTTTTGGAGAATGCTCCTGTGAAGCCATCTGGCCTGGGGTATTTTTGTTGTTGTTGGTAATCTATTGCTAATGGGTCTGTTTAGGTTCTTGAAGTTCATCTGGGCACATCTAGGAAGGGATTGTTTTTCCAAGTATTTACCCTTGTCTTCCAAGTTGTTGAATTCATTGGAGTACAGGCCTTCATAGTACTATGTAATTAGCCTTTTAATTTTATTAGGGTCCGTTGCAATGTCCCCTGTTTCACCCTTCATCCTGGATATCGAAATTTGTTCATTCCTTTTCTTGATTAGGTTGGCCAACGGTCCATCGATTCTGTTTTTCCTTTCAAAGAACCAGCTTTTAGCTGCATTGATTTTTTTGTTGTTTCTTGTTTCCTTCTTTTCCCTCTCCTGTTTCTCGGCCATGATTTTTATTATTTATTTTCTTTTGCTATTAGTAGGTTATTGTCCTGTTGACTTTGCTTAATTGATGGAGGTTTTGTGCCAGCATATAAATCATAAGTGTCTCTTCTTTTTCATGTGTGCATTTATAGATATTAAACTTCCTGGATAACTGCGTTTGCTGTGTCCCAACGATTTTGATATGTTGTATATTCCTTCTCATTGGTTTCTAAAAATTTCCTAATTTTATCTCTGATGTGGTCCAGTACCCACTCATTTTGCAGTATTCATCCTCCAATTATTTGCCCTTGTTTTCCTAATAATCCTTTTGTTGATTTCCACTCTATGGCACAATGGTTTCAGAGGGAAGTCTAAGTGATCTACATGTGTTTGAATTTACACAAGCTTGTCTTGTACCCCAGCATGTGATCTATCTTTGAATATGTACCATGTGGATTTGAGAAGAATGCGATTTTTCTTTCTTTTTTTTTTTGCATTTTGGTGGCATGCTCTGGAAATATCTAACAGCTATCAGGTCAAGTTGCCTAATTATAGAGTTTAGTTTTGTAGTTTCCTCATTAAGCTTTTTCCCCTATGATCTATCTTTTTCAGAGTGGTGTATTAAAGTCAACTACTATGATTGATGAACCTATTCTTTCTTTTTTCATCTTTTGGATGCATATGTGGTCTCTTGTTGGATACATATATATTCATTACGCTCACTGGTTCTTGGCCTACCATTCCCTTGAGCATTATATAGTACCCTCCTAATTTCACCTTGAGATGAGTTTTGTCAGAGATTAGGACTGCAATCCCTGCGTTTTTGGAATTGCCATACACTTAGTATATTGATTCTCTAGCCTTTGATTTTCAGCCTATTTTTCCTCTGCAAGCTTGAGATTTATCTCTTGTAGGCGGCAGATTTATGGGATTTTAAGCCAATCCGCTAGTCCCTGTCTTTTAATAGGGAGCTCAATCCATTGATATTCAGATTTATTACATCCATATGTGGACTCTGTGATGCCATCTTGTACATATTGTGTTTTCCTACCTCTCTCTTCCTGCATTGTGCATGTGTGGTTTCTGTGTGTAGGGAGGTGGGGAGGTGTTGTTCATTCTTTTCACCATTGAGCCAATGCTATCTTGGGGGTTCTCAATGGAGTTGTTCCATATGGTGGTCTCTTATTTGTGCCCAGTGAGTCTTGTTCTTCTGGCCATACTGGGTCGGTAAGAATTTTTTGTAGAGCTGAGTTTCTTTTAACAAATTCTTTGAGTTTTTCCTTGTACCGGAAAACTCACTCCTCCAACTATCTTGATAGAAAATTTGGCTGTGGAGGGTTGAGGTAGTTAGTTTATTGTGCCAACCTGGCCAATAAACACATGTGGGGTTCATGTCTCTTGCATTCTGATGATCAAACCAGGGTTCAGCTGCATTAGCCAGTTCCCTGCCTCAGCTGGCAAGGCTGACTTCCTGCCAGACATCACTGAGGAGAAGTCACATGGACCTACCCTGATGCAGACCTGGGTGCTGGAACAGCCGTGTGGAAAACACTGCCAGTGCTGAGATGCTTACACGATTCACTGACTCAGTTTTCTTCCTGCAGTTTGCATCATTGCATCTGTTTTGTGAGATGAAGGAGGACTTTTTGGATTGGAGTTGGACATATGGGTTAATGTTGGATGTGTGGGCTTGGGCAGCACTGGGTTGGGATCTTTTCTTGATGCGCACTTACCCTTTATATAAAACTCTCTTATACATGAGTTTCTGTGGATTTGTTTCTTTATAGTGCCCAGACTAATACATTATGGTACCTTGGGAGTGGGGTACTGGAGAAGCAAATCATAAGATGGAGAGTAGATGTTTGTTTCACCTCTCCCTCATAGTGGTTTTTCTTATCTAGCCAGAGATCAGACAAAGCCACACTATTTACTCGGTTGTTTTATGGGGAAAATATGTGAAGTATGAAAATAGAAAGCCCACTTGCTTTGATCCATTAAAATTTGATCTTTAGATGGGTTTAGGCCACACCTGCAAAGAAAGCCATGCAATGAAAGATATGCCCCACCAAGTGCATTGGAATACTCAGGAACCAATGGGCTTTGTCAGTGCTTGAAAAAATCTTGAACCATGAAGTAAACTCCTCTCTGGGACTGAATGTTAAAGGGAGCCTGAAAGCAAGCTAAAATGCTTGCTAGGTGACCACCTGGATCTACTTTTTGAGTGGAAGTGGGAGAAATGCAGCAATAAAGAGATGGATTGAATTTGGCCACTGAAACCTGTGGACTTGGTTTACAGGAGAAAGAGGAGAAGATGAGAGAGGTTGACTGGTCTAAGGTTCATGACCTAGCACGAGGGGGCTACGCTTGTTGAGTATTTGTGAGAGCCCATGGTCTAAAGGCAAGGTGACTGACCAATGGGCACCCTGAGGAGGCTGAGTGAGGCAGCCCACATTGAGTTGACCAGAACCTGACCAGCTGAGAATTTTAAGCCTGTTAACTGGTGCATATTATTGCTGACTTTATGAATGGCCTGTATGGATTTGACTTTGCTTATGGATGCAGATTTCACAATTTTCCTACTGGAATGAAGAATCTTCATGTTGAAAAATATGATTGTCTTCTCAGAAAACTGGGTTGATGTAAGTGGGCAGTATATAAATTGAATACTCAAAATTGGGGGGATAAGGGCATGAAGTGGTTGAATTACAAACTTTCATAGGTTGGGGAACATATTCACATGATTATAGGATTGAGGTGTAGGTGTAACTTAATTTCAATCGTGAAGCTAAAGAATTATGTACAGGTACCAGGTTGGCAAGGGGTGGATTGAGGTAGTTAGTTCATTGTGCCAACCTGACCGATAAACACATGTGGGGTTAATTGAAGGGCGGAGGGATAAATGGCGCAGTGAGTGTTGCCTTACTAGCTCTCGGGTCTCTTGCTTTCTGACAGTTGGACCCGGGTGCAGCGGCTTTAACCAGTTCCCTGCTTTAGCTGGCAAGGCTCACTTCCTGCAAGACATCCCTGAGAAGCCATATGGACCTACCCGGATGCACCCATGGGTGCTGGAGCAGCCATGTGGAGACCCCTGCCAGTGCTGAGATGCTTACACATTCACTGACTCGGCTTTCCTCCTGCAGTCAGCATCATTGCATGTGTTTTGTGAGATGGAGGAGGACTTTGTGGATTGGTATTGGACATATGGGTTAATTGGTTAATGTTGGACTTGTGCACTTGGGCAGCACGGGGTTGGGACGTTTTCTTGATGCGTACTTAACCTTTATATAAAACTCTCTCTTATGCATGAGTTTCTGTGGATTTGTTTCTCTAAAGTACCCAGACTATTACAAGGGTATTCTTGGTTTTGCGTTATTTTCTTTCAACTTTTGGCGTATGTTACTCCACTCTCTTCTCGTCTTCATGGTGTTCACTGATAGGACTGAGCACATTCTTATTTGCTTACTGTTATTGGTGACTACCTTTTTTTTCCTAGCTGCTCTTATGATTTTCTCATTTTCCTCAAAGTTGTATAATTTAACTATTATATACCTTGGGGAATTCTTGGGATTCAGTGTAGCCGGTGTGCTTTCAGCCTCTGAGTGGTTGCCTGATTTGACATCCCCAACAATCTCTCCAGCAAGCCCTTCCAGCTTGGTCCTCTACTCCTCAACCTCGTGCTGCAGTGCCATGAGACTGGTCAACACATAGTCCAGACAGGCTAGTACCTCCTCTTGTCCTTCTTGTGGACGGCTTGGCAGCACTGCAACATCTATAGCCTCATCTACAGCCACTCACCATGGCAACACTGGCGTTCAGGCTCTGAAGGCCACCTGTGGTCCTGGGAGTTGGGCAGGCTCGGAGAGATTGATGTGCAAGTAAGTTTTCCTCTAAGAATTCAGTCACTGTATTTGTGTTGACGTCTTCATTGTGTCTTGTTCTGGTAATCCAGTTTTCTAATGTTGTTCCTGTTCATAGCATGAAACATTGTTCTCAGGTTTTCTTCAGCTTCTCCAATTATCTTGTTTCACTGTCTTTCCCATTTGTTGATGTCTGCCTGGTTATCCTTGAGGTAACTGGTACAATTCTCTGCTTATTCTAGTCTGTTGGTGAGGTCTGTGAATTTGTTATTTTATATTGTTACCTTATCCCTTATTTCTTGTATTTCTCTTTGGTGCGTGGCCTTTCTCTCCTCTATTGTTTCATCCTTTTCCTGTATTTATTTCCTCATATCAGTCTCCAAGCAGCATTCTGAAGATTTCTTTCTATGACAGATCAATGTCTGCTTCTTCTATGAGTGTTATTAGGTTCAGGGCTTCCTCCAACATTGCCTTCTGTTACTCCTGATTTTTCATTGAGGTTGTTGAGGCAGTTTGCTGTCTGCATATAGTTTTTCAAGAGCTCAGCACTGTTTTCCTGGTAGTCAAAGAGCTCTTGGCTCTTTCTTTAGGAGGTTGGTGGGAATGCTCCTATGTGCTGCCTCTAGCCAACTGTCGTGGGGGTTCAGGCTACAGCTTTGTCCCTCTGGGCTTCCCTCTCACCCTAGACTATTCTGTCATTTGGAGGTCATTTTAGATGACCCTTTCAGGAGACATTGATGGGACAGTTGCAGGCCAAGCAGGTGGCACTATGTAGCCTGATCAGGCGAGGAGCATGGTGGTTTGGTGGAGATCATTGGAAGGAAGGCTCGGGGGAGGGGGTGGATTAAGGTCAGTAGCAATTGACAGAATTCTATGCCAGTCCAGGGAGGGCTGACAGTGTAGCTGCAGGTCTAGGGGTGGCTTGGGTGGGGGCCCCATGAGGCCTGATGCTCCACACAGGTTCCGTACATAATTAAAAGTCTTTCAAAGATTGTTTGTCACACCCAATATTGGTAGAACCAGTTGTTGGCTTGGGCTGCCACTTCAGGTTCTGTTAGCTTTTCATGTGTTGTTATGTTACAGCTTTGTTTATGGACCAGGTTTCTGGTGGTTTACATTCAAAGTTATACAGAGGAACATAGCCTTGGATTGAAAGCATTTTTTGAGTGTTTTTTTTTTTTTTTAATGGGCTTGTAGGGTTCTCTGGTATTAAGGCTGAACTTCATTGTCTCCTAGGGAAGGAGGACCAGAGTAGCTGAGTAGGTTTGGAGACCACTGGGTCTGAATTGCCCCAACTGCCCTACTGTACCATGCCTGGCTCCCTCCTGCAACAATCTATTGACTATGCTCTGGGGATCTCCGCTCTACCATGCATAAATATCCTAGGGGTTGTCCAATTGCAGCAACTTAGTGTCTAAGTATCTGTTACTACCTACACTGGCAAACAGGAACCTGAGAAGAGTGGGATAGGAGATGGCTGATGCAGTCACTCTCTTCCTGGCCATGGAGAGGAGATACAAAGCCAGAGTAAGCAGGGGCAGGGAGGGATGCACAAAGGAGTTATTGGTGTGAGCCCTTGGGGCTAGTTCTCAGAGGCTCTCTGTGAGCCCGAGATTATGACCACTTTTAGATAGCATTCTGGGGAAACTACAGCACACTGTGGGTCTGGGATCTTGGGCACAGGAAGAGGTGTGGGACACCATTGTCCTGGACTTGGTGATGGATTAGCAGAACCCAAGGGCAGATTCAGTGAACTTAGAGCATTTTCAGGGAGCCCTCAAATTTCTCCATGGGCGAATATCTCAGGGGGAGGTCAGATCCACAGACCCTAGTGCACTTGAACTCTATTTTTGCCACCCTGACTCCCACTATTGGCCTCCTTACCCCTTAATTTTCCATCTAATAGCAGGAGCACCAGGCAAGTGATTCGACATGGATGTCATCTTGGAATGAACTCCTATATATCGTGAATCTGTTTCAATACACATCTTTATTAATAGGAAATCACTTCACCTAATGGGAGCATGCATTTTTAAGATATGGCTTAAAAAGTCACAAAAATAGTTCTACTCTGTTTTTTAGGGACAGAATTGGAATTGACTCAGTGGCAGTGAGTTTGGTTTTGATGCTGGAACTATTTTTATTAGATGCCACCAATTTTATTTCAACCCATAGTGACTCCATTAGACAATGCAGAACTACCTCCATATGATTTTTTTGGATTTATTATTCATAAAAGTGCATCACTAGATCTTTATCCTGAAGAGGGGGTAATGGATTCCATTGCCAATCATAAGTTGGCATCCAAGTACTTGACTTTTGTGTCACTAAAGCTCTTTCTAATTACATGCTAAAAACAATTATTCTGGGTAAGAGAATACCAACCTACTTTTTGCTTAGATTTAATCATTTATTCTTATTTTTTACAATAATGATTGCAAATACTGATTATATGTCTGGTGCCTTCAGTTATTTCATTAATTGAGTGACACAGGAGACTAGTGCTTGAGGAAGAAACTGTGAAGACTTAAAGAGAAACTGTATAAAGGTGGGGCCAAATGACTTTTGCTATAGAATAGCTTCTCGTTTTAAAACTAGTTACCAAATTCTCAGAGCAGAGCAGTAGCCAAAAGCAGAGCAGACAAAAAAGGTCAATTACATAAGTAAATTCAATTCCTTTCCTTTGAGTGTCTTTCTTTCCCTTATAGAACTCTCTGACATCGATTTTCAAGGTCATTTCACCATAGGACAGTATCTGGAAAGATCTGAGTTATATGTATATTCCCATCAGTATTTCTTTTCTTTTCTTTTTGTTCCTAAGAAGCAGTTTCTCTATGGCCACTGGATTTAGACTAACTTGTATAAAAATTGCAGCCCTCAGGCTTTCTAGTTCTCTGCTTTCGAGACTCAATTGGTTTGCCTATAAATTGCAGGTGATAATATTTATTACTAGTGGGTGCTGTGGTAGCAAATGAGTGCTACAAGTACAAAACGTGCTCAGTTTCCTACTTGAGTAAAGGCTCACTAAACGTCAACCCTTCTTATATTATTGTTGATGGGTTGTTTATAGCAAAAGCATGCTTTGCTAAATACCCTCCTGACTAATGCCTTATTTTTCTTTCAAAGTGTTAATGCATCTCATCTGACTTTCAGTGTTGAGATCATTTTATATCCTTGCTGTCTACCTCTGTTCTGATGCAGTCTTCTCATATTTAATGAATGATCCTATTTCTTCCCATGCACAAGCTCTTGAGAGCACTCCTGTAACACACCTTTAATGGAAAATATTAGCAGTTTCCAGGTGACAGCAGCTGAAGCCTATTTTCTTGTTCCTTCCCATTTCCAAAGCAATTACCAAATAAAGGAAAGACTAGTTAAATGAAAATCCTGGTGTATGTTTTGTGAGCCAGTTAAAATTCTCACATTTTTAAGCATAATTATAATGTGGTGGTCTCCAGTGTGAATGTAGACCCCCAACTATCTGAATTTAATCCAGTCCCTTAATATCTTATGAACTTGTACGTATTATTTATATGGCCTCAGTTTCAGTTCCTTCAGTGTGAAAGTAAATATAAAAATAATACTTAGCTCTTAGGGATATTGTGAGAATGAATGATTTAATATATAAACATACTTTGTAGATATTGTAGGTTCATTTCCAGACCACTGTAAGAAGATGAATAATCAAATACAAGTCACAAAAATTATTTTATTTCCAAGTGCATGTGGAAGTTATGTTTACACTATACTCTAGTATATAAATTTCAATAGTGTTATTAAAAAGTTTAAAAGATTCTGAGAATTATCAATATACAACATAGAGTTGTAAAATGAGCATGTGCCACTGGAAAATCTATGCCAATAGTTTTGTTCTCTATGGTGTTGCTGAAAACCAATTTTTAGAAAATACAGTATTATCAAAGTAGCATCAAGAAAAGCACAGCAGAATGAAGTGTGCCTGTATATAAAGTCCTTAGAATAGTGTCTGGTTTATAGTAAAAACCATATGTGTTGCTTTATGTTGTTTTATTATTGTTAACTATTATTTCTAAGGTTCCCATTGATGTGTAGTGTAATGTGAGATTTACTATGCTTTGTATATGATTTGATTTTACACATACATTTTAATTAATGTGTGTTGAAATGGTCTTTAGAAAATATGTGATAGCAGCAGTTATCATTCTTACATACTTTACTTCTTATTATGTTGGCAGAATAGAGATTAGATGTGATTCTGTCCTTCATATTTTTAAATTTTAATCTCTTCAAAATATTTATTTCCACATGATCTCAAAAAATTTTACCAATGCTTCATGGCTTATGAGTCCTTAAAAGTAAAAGGAAACTAGTGAATGAACATATTCATTTTATTTATTAATTGTGGCAATCTCAATTCCATAAATTTTACTTAACTTATAGTTTTGGATGGCTTTGCATTTAATGTGTGCAATAATTTATGATCAAAATATATAGATATCAAAACAAATAGTTATTAACTATTAGTGAGTGAAATTTAAATCATTCATTTATTGTTTTATTCTTTTCATCAATAACATTGTTGGACAAAGTTTATGAGAAAGAATAAAATGTAATGTTTACCAATCTATTTTAGACAGTTCTTGGTTTTCAACTAGAAAATCCAATAATCTTTCTTTATCTGAGTCTCTGGTTTCATAATTATAAAATTGAGATGATAATATCTACCCTAAAATATTGTCTTTAGGATTAAAAGGTGTAATACATGTAAAACAGTTAACATAACCACTAAAACCTATCAATTGATTGATTTGTTTTTTCAAGAGTATTTTCATGTACCTTGTATAGATCAGGAATTTTGCTTGATATTGTAGATACAATGAAGAACAAAAATGTACAATTTCTTTGCTCACGTGGAGATCATTTAGTATGCTTTTGCATTAATTATTTTACATTAATGAAATAATCAGGCAAACAACCAGGAAACTGCAGATGATAAGTGCTCTAAGAAAAGGTGCACAATGTCACGTGAACTTTAGTTGGAGACCAAATTACGGAAGTTTGGGAAGGCTTTCTTGAGGAGATGATGTTGAAATTGAGGACTAGGGAGTAAGTGGGACTTATATAGGTGAAATAGACAGGGTTCTTAATTTCCAGTAATGAAGAGTATGAAAGATTGAAATGAAGTCAGCATGGTTTATTGGCAAAGGAGATCAAGTGGAATATATCCAAGGCTATTTTAGGAAAATTTCCCTTTATTTTAAAGGCATTGGGAGAGCAATTTATAGTAATTGAGGTGGTAAGAAGTATTATGACCCACAATATCTATGTAAAATAGATCACCTTATTTTTCAATGATCTACCTGCTGGAGGAACTCAGAATGGACACTGGTAGCCCACCTATAGTATTATTGTCAAAATTTGAGCAGGAGTAGAGAGGTATACTGATTAAATTATAATGGATGCATATGAAAAAAGTAAATAGAATTCAGGAGACAAAATGCATATGATTTTGTGATTAGTAAAAATAAAGAAGTAAAAGAATACAGAAATTTTAAAAATCACTCTTGTGTTTCTCATTTGTACAAGGATTCAAAACAAAGCTCAATTACTGTACTAAAGAAACAACCAAAATATAGATCTTCATGTGTTATGTTCATAAATTTTAATCACCTGGACCTTGAGGTGTTCTAGCAATTCTAAAAAGAAATAACAAATAGTTCAAGGGGCACATGTATCTGGTTGTTAGACAGCACACCATGAAGGAAACCTACGTATATATTTTTGAGATATTATAGGGATATGTGGCTTTTAAGGCTATGGAATAAGTGAGACCACAGAGGCATATAATCTTACATAAGTAAATAAAAGTTAGTAATCAGCCATGATAAACTATATTTCATGGTCATCTAGAGATATGTAAGACTGAAAAAGAAAAAGGAACAAAAATCAAGCAGGAGTGAATAGGAAGAAAAGAGGCAAGCCAGATTTGTTTGTATATGCCTGCTAAAGAAAGACGGATTTTGGAACAATCAAAGTGCTAAAATAACTGAATACATTCTTAATTCCCATGCTATTAAGTAAGTGGAGGTCACTGATGGTCTTGACAAGAGCCATTTTAGCTCAGTGAAGTGTTAGAAGTCAATTTTGGGTTGGATTGAGAAGTCAGGCAAGGCAAGTACTTGTGACAGCACAAACAATGAGCTCCCTCAAGACGCATTGGTGGGAAGAGAAGAAAGAAGACAGGGCAATAGGTAAAAAGAGCATGAGTAGTCAGGTGAGTTTTTCAGTTAATCAATTAAATAACCTTTAAAGGAAGGGAGTTCTGTATTTGAAATCAAATGGAATAATCTACTTTCCCCCTTAATAGATACATGTTTTTTAATGGAGACACAGATAATTAAGATTCCTGAGAAAGTAGAGAGGGATATTGGAAACACGCATAAAAGGAAATTTTGGATTTTGGAACAATAATAGGGCTAAAATAATTGAATACGTTCCTGATTCCCATGGTATTAAGTAAGTAGTTCTCATTGATGCTTGCCTACCTCCATCCTTCAGTTATATTTACAAAATTACATAGGATTTATTTATTTTGGTCAAAAGCAGGGCCAGGGGTGCTACTGTCATCTAGTGAGTTTAGACCTAAAGGGTTACCAAATATTACATAATGTACAAGACAGTCTACAATAATAAAACATTATCTGGTTATGATATTCAAAAGTCCAAGATTGAAAGAAAAAGCTTATTTGTAAAAGGAGAGAAACAAAATATGAGTAAGGAAAGAGATAAGTAATATTAAACATTCAGTGTACACTCAATAAATACTAGCTATTTATATGTTGTAGTTAGATAATGTCTGTAATTATGTGGTTATTTCCTAAAAAATCCTTAATAATAGAATAATAAAAGTAGATTATTGAGATAGTTAAAGTTTATTGTGCCAACCTGGTCGATAAACACATGTGTGATTTTGAGGGGCGGAGAGATAAATGGCTTGGTGAGCCTCGCCTTTCTAGTTCTTGAGTCTCTTGCTTTGTGATGGTCGCACCAGGATGCAGCTGCCTTAGCCAGTTCCCTGCTTCCGCTGGCAAGGCTGACTTCCTGCAAGACATCCCTGAGGAGAAGCCACATGGACCTACCCTGATGCAGCCCTGGGTGCTGGAGCAGACGCATAGAGACCCCTGCCAGTGCTGAGATGTTTACATGTTCACTGAATTGGCTTTCCTCCTGCCCTCAGCATCATTGTGTGTGTTGTTGTTGTTTTTTGAGATGGAGGAGGACTTTGTGAATTGGTGTCAGACATATGGGCTAATGTTGGACTTGTGGGCTTAGACAGCACTGGGTTGGGATGTTTTCTTGATGTGCACTTACTCTACATAAAACTCTCTCTTATACATGTGAGTTTCTGTGCATTTGTTTCTCTAATGTACCCAGACTAACACAATTATTAACAAATGCTTAGAGAATTATTAAAATTAATGTTTACAATGTGGAATTTGAATATTTAGGAACTATTGACCTTCCTACATTAAATTATTTCCTTTTGTATTGAAATCTTTAGAGATACCATCTATGGTTAACATATTGAAATTAAATTTGACCCAGCCAATGAAAAATAAACAGATTTATTTTCTTTAGGGGGATTTGTACTTTTCCTGTAATTTTTGGAAAATTATAGTATGGATGATATAAACTTGGTTCTGAAAACTCTGTCCTTACTCTTAAGTTGCTGGTGGTGTTAAGTAAATCCAGTCAGTTGCCACTCAATGACTCTATGCACAACATAACCAAATACACTGTCTGGTCATAAACCATCCTCACAATCATTGTTTTGTTTGTCTATTGTTGCAGCCACTGTGTCATTTTACCTCATTGAGAATCTTTTTCAATAATGCTCCACTTTACCAAGCATGACATTTTTTCTAGGGATTGGTCTCTTCTGATAACATGTCCAAAACACAAGAGATGAAGTCTTCCTATCCTTGATCCTGAGGAGCTTCCTGTTTATACTTATTTCAATAGATATTTGTTTGTTCTTCTTACAGAATATTTTCAATATACTTTGTCAAAACTGTAATCCAAATACATCCATTCATATTCAGCTTCCTTATCCATTATACAAATTTTGCATATACGTATTGAAGGCTTGAAAATATCATAGACTAGGTCAGGCACAGCTTAGTCTTGAAAGTGACATTCTGGTTGCTCTTAAATACTTTACTGAGGCCTTGTGCATCAGATTTGCTCAATGCAATATGTTGTTTGATTTCTTGATTGCTGCTTCCATAAGCATTGGTCATGGCTCCAAGCAAAACAAAATCCTTAACAATGTCAATCTTTCTTTGTTTATCGTGATGTAATCTATTCTCATCCACCAAAGGCATCTAACATCAGGAACAAAAACAAGTTAAACAATAAAATACAACTCAGAAATATTCCATCAGCCTGACTTCTGCAGAAGATTCTTTGGGAAATTGGTTTGATTTCCTCTTGATGACAAAGTGTAAAACAGCAAGAGTCCCTAGGTGCACGTCCTGTTGGAAATCAGAAGCATTGAAAATATAGCCAGTTGCCTTCAAATCAATTTGATTCAGGCTCCCGGCAACTTCACACGTGTAGAAGTAGAAAGGTGCTCCTGAGACCCGCCAGTACTGATTTTTCAGAAGTAGATGACCAGCCTTTTCTTTTAAGGTGATCGTAAGTGGATTTTTCCTCCAACCTTTTATTAGGAGTTTTCAAACGTTCAGTTAGCAGCCCAGCATGGTAATGCCTTGCACCATCTGGGCGGGGTAGC
>NW_022111372.1:67528650-67529611 GCF_000313985.2 Echinops telfairi
AGTGTTTCATAGTTTTCTTTATGCAAGACCTTTGTTTCTATGGTTAAGTTTATTCTTATATTTTATCATTCTTAAATATTAACCACAATGTTGAGTAAAAATGGTGATAAAACACATCCTTGTCTAGCTCCCTTTGGCAGGAGACCTGCTCTCATTCCTCCCCATTGAAGAAGATGTTGGCTCCAATTATCTACAGAAGGACTTTGGGTCTCCACTCCAACCCGCCTGTCCACTCCACCCCCCCACTCTTTCACATTAATATAGTTGTTTCTTTTGGATCTTCTGATACCTGATGCCTGATCCCATTGATACCTCATGATCACACAGGCTGGTGTGCTTCTTCCATTTGGGTTTATTTGCTTCCCTGCTAGATGGCTGCTTGTTTGACTTCAAGCCTTTAAGACCCCAGATGCTATATCTTTTGATAGCTGGACACCATCCACTCTCTTCACCACATTTGCTTATGCATCCATTTTGTCTTCAGTGATTGTGTGGGAAAGGTGAGCATCAAAGAGTGCCAGGTTATCAGAACAAAGTGTTCTTGTGTTAAGGGAGGCTAAAAGTCTGTCTGCTTATCTTAAAACTTGTGTTAGTCCAAGTAGACTAGAGAAAACATCCATAGAAACTCATGTGTGTAAGAAAGAATTTCATATAAAGGGTAATTGTACATTAAAAAAGCATCTAAACACCGTCCAGTCCAACCATAAGTCTGATATTCACCCATATGTCCTATACAAATCTATAAAGTCCTCTTCCAACTCACGAAACAAATGCAATGACACCGAATGCAGGACAATCACAGGCCTGTGGGTAGAAAGTCTTTGGATCCAGTGGCATTTTAACCAACTCAGCACTGGCAGGAGTCTCATGTGGCTCTTCCAGTTCCCAAGGCTGCATCAGGGTAGGCCCATCTGGCTTCTCCTCTGGGATGTCTCACAGGGAGTCAACAGAGAGAGAGAGA
>NW_022111372.1:67530140-67536789 GCF_000313985.2 Echinops telfairi
TAGTTCCAGGTCTGTCTACTGACCCTTATGTATGTTTTCTCACCAAGTCTGATGAGGTGCCAAGCCCTGTCCCCCAAGTCAAAATTCTAGTTGCAGGATTCCTTGGGGACTTGGTTACTTTGCTCCCCTTGCTGCCCAGTTGCATTCCCTTTACATTTCACCCCACTGTGCTTGGGGCAGACCAGGTATACAATGTCTCCAGTGCTGTCCTCTGTAGCACAATGTGTCAGTGAGGGAATGTGGTGTCTCATGGTGGAGCTGGTCCTACAGTTCTCTCTACCCACTGGCTGCTCTGAGCAGGGATGTTGCACCTGTGGCTTAGTGGGCCATGATGAGGACCACTCTCTCTCTCCCTCTTATTTCAGTCCTCTGTGCTCTGGACAGACCTGCCTCTCTCCCCAGCCTATATATTCAGAGTTGCCCTCTGTACTGCCTTCTTCTGGGGAGGGGTCAACAGAGCTCAGCTTGGGTCTGGCCCCATCGTCCTCTTTGTTAGTTCACTGTTCCATGCCAGTGTATTGCCCTCAAGGCTTGGAGCTCTGGGATGGGATCTGGTCCCTCTCTCCATTTCCTGTGGAGACAAACAAAATCTTCCCCGTGGGTGGAATAGTGCCCTCTTCTCCATCACCTTAGTTTTCTTTTTTCTTTTATTACTTTCCCTTCTCTTTTCCTCTCCTTTTTAGTTGCCTGCCATTTGCATCCCTTAGTTGGGTCAGACCCCGTCCAAAGTGTCTAGATCTTGACCCAGGATCTATGCATTACGTAGCGTATCCTCTATGTCCATTGTACTTTTGGAGCTTACTTCAGTGGACTAATTTTGTACTTCTCCCTTTGTTCTTGGCTAACTTCACTTAGCATAATTTCCTCAAATTCTTCCCATGAGACAATGTGCTTCATGCATTCATTACCACTTTTGAGGGCTGCATAGTACTCCATTATATGTACAAACCGGGGTTTTTTAATCCATTGATCAGTTGATGGAAATTTAGGTTGTTTACAGGTCTTTGAAATTGAAAATTGTTCTTAACTACAAAAGCAAATGAAAGAAATGATTAAGCCAAAGAAATAAACAGATAATTTCAAAGGGAGGGTAGCAAAGACAAAGAAAAACATTATTATGAAATTTGCAAAGACAGCGTTAGAAAACCAAAAGGGAAGAATATGTTCATAATATCTCAAACTGAAAGAATTAAGTGTGTTAGGCAGGGTTCTCTTGAGAAACATAACAAGGAAACTTATGATTATGTATATATAAAAGGATAAGTTTATGCAACAAGAAGTAATATAACAGTTAATTAGTCCACATAGCAGTACAGAGGTTTCAACTCACTTTTGTGGAACAGTGAATATACTGAAAGTCCTTGAACTCATGCAGGCTGCTGGTCTAAGGTCAAGGTAGCAGACAGCAGAGTCTTCCCTAAAGCAAGATAGGCAAGGTTGCCTAGCAGGAAGGAGACAGCAGGGTGGGGCATCAACAGTCAGTAGCTCCGGAACTTATCAATGCAGTCCTTGACTGCATCTGAAACTCAAGAGACGTATGCACCAACAGGATGGTTAAGCACGTCTCAAAGGGGCCTAAAACTCTAGTGACAAGACTCAGGGGTTGGCTTGGCCCACAGGTAGTGAGTGCAGCACATGCTCGAGGCAAAGAATTAGCCGAAGCAACAGCACTCTGGACAGCTCACCAGCAAGGAAGAGAAATGGAGCCAGCTGTGGAACGTCTTTATCTAGGCAACCCTACAATCAAGCTGGAACCTGATTCAACTCCACCCACATGTTCCTATAGAGGCCTGGTTGGCACAGTAAACCAAACTATCACAGTCCATTTTCTGACAACTTGTCACTAGTTCACAATTCTTTAGCCATATATAATTTCCTAACATGAATGAAATTATGCTTATGCCCCATGTCATATAGCTAGCATACATGAGGTGATCAGATTTAAAGCAGGACACCATTGACCGATGGAGGGGGGGGGGCATTCTTGATAAAAAAAATTGGTCTATATGGAACAAATAGACCGTTCCCTAGCTTGTCATTCATTCTTTCCAAAAATCAGGACTTTTAAAAAATGCCAGAAATTGGGACTGTTCCGCCAAAAGTGGGACATCTGGTCACCTTAAGCATACATATACATGAAACCACATTGGACCTATTTGTATCTGGCAATATTATACATGAACAAAGGAAAGATATTCATTAAGCATATATAAAGAAGATATACTAACAATCACAAATCTCACTTTTGCAATTGAACACATGGCTGTAGCTGAACTACCTTCTTCCACTGCCTACTCTGTATCTATTTTGCCCTCAAGCAGCATCTCAGCTGGCCATGATTCTCTGCCTGGTGGGGTCTGGGTCACTAGAAGTCCTGTCAGGATTGAGTTGCTGTAGTTTTCCATTGACTTCAATCACAGGGCACAGTAGTACTAAGAGATGGCCTACAGGATCTCCTGGATTCCAGATATATTCTTCTTTAACTCCCTTGTATAGCACCAGTCCAATTTCCCCTTGGGAACCAGGATCAATCACACTACTCAGTACAGTGACACCCTTATTTACATATTGGTCCAAAGTCATGAGGAGCCAAAAAGGGCCAGAAGCCATTCTTACCTGCCAGTACAGTGGAATCAGTGATGGATTTTTAGGTTGGAGTGTTCCTTCCTTTGGAACTAGGACTTCTAGGCTGGAAGAGCATAGGGCTGCCTGAACATAAACCAAAAGTGTGGTAAGTGGATAGCTAGGAGTAATAGTGAGTGGTGCCACTCCAGCTTCCACCCCTTGGTTCCTGTACCCATGAATCCTGGCTATTGGAGACCCAACACCATATATTGATTACTGATTTAGAGCATATACATCTTCCTGGAGAACACTATCACATCCCTACAAGGTGTAGTCACCTAGCTGGCACTATAATTGTGTATTTAGGAGGCCATTCCATTCTTCTATCAAGCCAGCTGCTTCAGGATGATGAGGAACATGGTATGACCAGTAGATTCCATGGACATGGGCCCATGGCCATACTGCATTTGATGTGAAGTGGGTTCCTTGATCTGAATCAATGCTGTGAGGGATGTCATGCCAGTAGATAAGGCATTCTGTAAGTCCATGAATAGTAGTTTTGGCAGAAGCATTGTGTGCGGAGAAGGCAAATCCATATCCAGAGTAGGTGTCTATTCCAGTAAGAACAAAATGCTGCCCCCTCCAAGATGGAAATGGTCTTACATAATCAACCTGCCACTAGGTTGCTCTGCCCGAAGAATAGTTTCATGTCTTGGACTCAGTGTTGGCTTCTGCTGCTGGCAGTTGGGGCACTCAGCAGTGGCAGTGGTCAAGACTGCCTTGGTGAGTAGAAGTCCATGTTTCTGTGCCCATGCATAACCTCTATGTCTGCCACAATATCCACTTTGTTCATATGCCCTTTGGGAAGTGACAGAGGTGGTGGAGGACAGAGTAGGACTAGTCTTCATAGTGAGGGTCATCTTATCCACTTGATGTCGCAGTCTTTCTCTTCAGAGGTAACCCTTTGTTAAGTGTTCACATGAGAACAATTATCTTTACTTTCTTTGTCCATTCAGAGATGTCTGTCCACACACCTCTTCCCCACGCCTCCTTGTCACCAATTTTCCAATCATGTTCCTTCCAATTCCCTGACTATCCAGCTAAGCCATCAAGCACTACCCATGAATACAACCTCACATTTGGCCGATTCTCCTTCCAGGCAAACTGAATGGCCCGGTGCACTGCTCAGAGTTCTGCCCATTGAAAGGATTTCCCTTCACTACCATCCTTCAAGGAGATCCCAGAAAGGGGATGTACTACTGATATTGTCCCTTTATGAGTGGCACCTGCATATCATGCAGAGCCCTCAGTAAACCAAGCATGGGTTTCTGTTCCTCAGTCAACATATTGCAAGAAACTTCCCAAGAGGCCATGGGTGCAGAGAGAAGTAAGGAACTGTGACAGGAGTATGTACTGGGCATTGGGACGACTTCTTAATGCAGTTTACTTGTACCTTTAGGTCCTACTTTGGCCCAATCTCATATATACCATCACCATTTAACAATGGAGTGTTGCTGTGCACATCCGGCTTTATGACTCTGTGAGTCAGAAAATACCCAGTTCAGGATTGTCAGCTCAGGACTCATGGTGACTTGGTGACCAATGGTGAGGCCTTCAGTCTCCAGTAAGGCCCACTAACAGGACAACAACCGTTTTTCACAAAAGGGGAGTAGTTGTTTGCAGAGGATGGCAAAACTTTACTCGAAAATCCCAAGAGTCTACGCTGTGATTCACCAATAGGAGTCTGCTAAATCCTCCATACTGCATCTCTATCTGTGCCTGACAGCTCTAGCACCATTAGTTCAGTTGGATCATATGGTCCTAATGGCAAAGCAGCTGGCATGGCAACCTGAATCTTTTGTGGAGCCTTTTCTTGTTCTGGGCCCTACTCAAAATTGGCAGTCTGTCATATCACTTGATCAATATGTCAGGGTAGAACACCCAAGTGCGGATATGTTGCCTCCAAAATCCTAAGAGGCCCACCAGGTGTTGTGCCTCCTGTTTAGTTGTCGGAGAGGGGGCCTAGATGCAATAGCTTATCCCTCAAATTAGTAGGAATGTGTCGACATGCCCCACACCACTGGACCCCTACCAATTTTAATGAGGTGGAAGATGCCTGAATCTTCATTTGGTTGATTTCCCACACTCTTGCATTCATTGTACCAATGAATCTAGAGCAGTGGTTTTCAAACTTCCTCATGCTGCAACCCTTTAATACAGTTCCTCATGTTGTGGTGACCCCGTATGTGGGCGTATCTTCATGTAGGTGGGCCTGCCTGGAGGCGGATAGAGGAGCGGTGTCTTGGTTCCCAAGCTCATTGGAAATATGGTCTCAGGTGACCACTTTGAAAGGGTTGTTCAACCCCCAAAAGGATCGTGATCCACAGGTTGAGAACTGCTGATCTAGAGTCTTTGATACATCTTCCTTAGTGGGTCCAATCAGCATAATGTCATTAGTTATAAGGGAACAGTGTTACATTCTGTGGAAGAGACAGGCAATCAAGGTCCCTCTGGACTAAATTATGGCACAGAGAAGAAGAGTTGATGCACCCATGGGAAAAAGTGTGAAAGTGTATTGTTGCCTCTGTTAGCTGAAGGCAAACTGCTTCTGGAGGTCCTTTGAGAAGAAGGCATTGGTCAAATGAATAGCTTCATACAAAATACCAGAAGAAGTATTAATTTGCTCAAGCAATGAAACCACATATGGGACAGCAGCTTCAATTGGAGTTAACCACCTGGTTTAGTCTATGATAATCCACCATCATTCTACAATATCCATCTGTTTGTTTGTTTGATTGAGTGTTTTGTTTTAGAGACCAAATAGGTGAGTTAAATGGGGATGTGGTAGAACTCACACCTCTGCATCTTTCAAGGCTTTGATGGTGGCACTAATCTCTGCAATCCCTCCAGGAATGTGGTATTGCTTTTGGCTTACTATTTTCCTAGGCAATGGCAGTCCTAATGGTGTCCACTTGGCCTTTCCTACCATAATAGCCCTTATTCCACATTTCAGGGATCCAATATGGGGATTCTGTCAGTTACCAATGTAATAATCTGGGTAGACTAAAGAAACAAATTAATAGACACTCATATGTTTATAAGAAAGAGCTTTATACATATGAGCAAGTGAATAATGAGAGAACATCCCAGCCCTGTCTAGATCAAGTCCATAAGTCCGATATTAGCCCATATGTCTGATACTAATCTATAAATTCCTCTTCAGACTCATGCAACACATGCAATGACACCAATTGCAGGAAGATCGCAGACTAGTGGGTGGAAAGTCTTGTGGATCCCAGTGGATCCAGTGGCAGTATAAGCATCAGCACCGGCAGAGGTCTCTATGTGGCTCCTCCAGACCAGGACACATTTGTCAGCTGCAATGTCTCACAGGGAGTGAGAATGTGTCATCCCATCAATGTGCTATTTATCTCCTTAGTTCCTCCAAATAAGGTCATCAAGCTGTGACCTATTGACAACTTAAACTCCACTCTTTCACTTTTAAGTCTCAAATTGACAAAAGATTATGTAACTAACTACCACCCTAAGGATGTCTATTCCATGATGCATCATGGAACTAGGGAAATGATGACAGGATGGGTTTAGGTGTCCACTGGACCCACGGTGAGATGTACCTGAGCTAAAACTCCATTAATAACTAGGCGGGTGGGGGGAGGGCTCATATCATCATGAATGAGGGTAGTGCATGATGGGAACCCAATGCCCATATGTAGACAACTGGACATCCCTTGCAGGGGGTAGTGGGGAGGAGATGAGTCACTTAGGGTTCAGTATAGCAATAAAGAAACTCACAAACTTCCTCTAGTTCTTAAACGCTTCCTCCCCGCAACTACCATGATCCCAATTCTACCTTGCAAACGTAGTTAGACCAGAGGATGCACAGTGGTACAGATGGGAACTGGAAACACAGGGAATCTAGGATAGATGAATCCCTCAGGACCAGCGGTGAGAGTGGTGATACCACCCGGAGGGAAGGGAGGTAGAAAGGGGGAATCGATCACAAACATCTACATATAACCTCCTCTCTGGGGGATGGACAACAGAAGGGTGGGTGAAGAGAGAC
>NW_022111372.1:67537376-67553386 GCF_000313985.2 Echinops telfairi
AAACTGAATGGGAGAGATCCATATTTGTACCCATTCCATAAAAGGTGACCCAAAATAATACACAAATTGTTGAACAATATCTTTAGTTTCTGAAAATCACCTGACAGCAGTTGTAGCAGTACATTGATGGGGAGTTGACAGAAATTCAGGCCAGATTCAGAAGAGGATGTGACTCAAGGGATATAATTGCTGATGTACAATGAATCTTGGCTGAAAGAGAATATTAGAAAAAAAATTATTTGTGTCTTCCTGAATATATCCAGGCATTAAATTTTGTGTTCCCTAACAAACTATGGATAGCCTTGAGAAGAATAGGAATTCCAGAACACTTCATTATGCTCATTCACAGTTTATACATGGATCAAGAGGCAGTTGTGTAAAGAGAACAAGGGCTTAAAATCAAGCAAGATCTGCATAATGATTGTATCCTCTCTTCATACTTATTCAGCCAGGTGTTTCCCGGATTGACCAGAGAAACAAATTCAGGGACACTCATGTTTGTCTAAGAAAGAGTGTTGTATGAAGGAGGAATTGTGCATCAAAAAAACATCCCATCTCAGTCTAGATCAAGTCCCTAAGTCCAATACCAGTCCATAAGTCTCTCTTCAGACTCACACAGCAGAGCAATGATACAAAAATACAGGAAGATCACAGGTCAGTGGATGCAAAATATTCTGGATCTAGTGGTGATAGAAACATCTACAGGGCTCTCACAGGTCTCAGCATGGCTCCATGTGGCTTGC
This sequence comes from Echinops telfairi, assembly GCF_000313985.2. Taxonomy (NCBI): domain Eukaryota; kingdom Metazoa; phylum Chordata; class Mammalia; order Afrosoricida; family Tenrecidae; genus Echinops; species Echinops telfairi. The sequence goes on from NW_022111372.1 coordinate 67,538,120, forward strand.
CAACAGGAATGTGAACTCAGAGAGAGAGGGAGGCTTGACTCCAGAGAACCATTTTTCTCGGTAGCCCTCCAATCAAGTTGTGACCCGATTGACAAGTTAAATCCACCCACATGTTCCTAGGGGAGCCATATTGGCACAAACAAACTATCACATATCTGTATGCTGATAAAATAACCAGAAAATCTGGATCATAGGAAGAAGAATGTGGCATTGGCTTGGAAGATCTATGACATGCAGATGAAGCAACAGTGCTTGCTGGAAATGAGGAGGACTTGAAGCACCAGGTGATGGAAATCAAGAATTATATGCTTCAGTAGGGTTAACAAAAACCCAAATCTTCACAATTGGACCAGTAGGTAACATCATGATAATGTAGAAAAGATGGAAGCTCTCAAAAATTTTTGTCTTGCTTGGGTCCACAATCAATATTCATGGCAGCAGCAGTTAAGAGAGCAAATAACAAATTTCATTGGACAAATCTTCTGCACAAGACCTTTTTAAAGTGTTGACAAGCAAGGAAGTTATTTTGAGGTCTAAGGAGCATCTGACCTAATCCACGGTATTTTTAATCACCCCATATGCATGTGAAGTTGGACTTTGAATCGAAGTAAAAAGAACAATTGACACATCTGAAATATGTTGTTGGCATACATTTTGGAAAGCACCTTGGGCTGCCAAAAGAACAAGCAAGTCTGTCTAGGAAGAAGTACAGCTAGAGTGTTTCTTTTACTCAAGGATGGTGAGATTCCATCTCACGTACTTTGGGTATATTATCAGAAGAAGCCTGCCCCTGGAAGTGGATAGCATTCGTGAACAAGCAGAGAGGCAATGCAAAAGAGGAAGATCCTCAACAAGATGAATTGATGCCGTGGCTGCAAAAATCTCTCATCTTTAAAAACAATTGTGCCCTTGGCCCAGGACACATGGTCTTTGCTCTTTGTCATAGGGCTACTATGAATCACAGCAAACTGGACAGCACCTAATAATGACCCCATATTCATAAATGTTACTGGTCTGTACTTTTCCAATCTGATAATGTTTTGTCCTGATTTTGATGTTAGGATTATGCTCACTTTATAAAATGAGTTTAAGTGTTTATTGTCCTGTTCTGTAATTGAAATCGTTTGTATACAATTGGTGTCAAATCCCATCTGACTGCTTGATAGGATTCATCATTTACACCTTCTGTTCCTGAACATTTTTTGTTGAAAAAATTTTTAAATACCTTACCTATATTTTCTTTTCTTATGGGTTTGTTGGGTTTCTGTACAGGTTTTCCAGTTATTTGTCAATTTTATTAATCCTTTCCTAGAACCATCTTATCTTGTTAACATTTTCTATTATTTTTCCATTTCCAACTCATTTATTTTTGCTCTAAATTCTGATTTATTTTCTCCTATTAATGGTTCATTTTGTTGCTATTTTTCTAATTGTTGAAAATGCTAAATTAAGGTTCTGAATTTGTTTGTTTTTTCAGGTGCATATTGATTCTATAAATGTCCCATGAGCACTGCTTTTGTTGTGTCCCAGAAGTTTGGTAGGTTGTGTTTTTGTTACTAATTGTTTTAAGAATTTTTAAAATTTTAATTTGTGTTAGGCTAGGCTGTCTAAGGTAACAAAAGCAGTGATACTCATTCTTTGTACAGGAATGAATTTAATATCAAGAAGTAATTTTGCATCAAGAAGGTACCACAATCCAGTTCAATTCAAGTCTAAAATCCAGTGCTAGCCAAGGGTCTTTTCAGACTTAAGTAGCTACAGGCCAATCATGCAGAATGGTGAAGCAGGATACAGGAAGAGCAGCAGCTGGTTGCTGAAGAATCACATGAATCCAAAGTTAGTGATACATGGCAGGGATTAACAAGCCTTAGGGTCAGGTGACCCACATGCCTTTGGAGGCAGGCAGAGGCCCAACAAGCAGGAACAGGAGAGAGGGAGGGCTCCAGTTTTGTCCTAATAACTAGGCCACAGCCCCAGGAAGGCATCATCAGGGTGTGATCTGACAGGTTAAATCCTACGTATACATTTTCTTACATATTCAAGTTGATATAAGATCATTTAACTACCACCTAAGCTTTATTTCATCAACTACCCAGTAGCTTTCAAGGAGTGTGTTGTTTTGTTTACATATATCTATTTTCCTCTATGCTCTTCCTATTAATGACTGCTAAATTTATTGCATTGTGGTCTATGAAAAATGATCGCAGTATCTCAATGATTTTGAATGCATTATAGTTTGCATTGTGTTCTAGTATGTTGTCTATTTTACAGATTTTTGTATGCACACCTGAAAAGACCATCTATTGCGCTGGTGTTGATTGGAGGGTTCTGTGGATGTTTAGGAGGCTAGATAGATTAACTGTGATCTTCAGTGACTTCTTTTCTTCTCAATGATCTCTGTTTCCTTAAGAGTGATGAAAGACTTTTTCTATTATTATTTTGTTGTCTATTTCTCTCATCCCTTTTAAATAGTATTATTAATGTACTTTGAAGTTTCTCCTTGGATGCAAAGATATTTTTAAGCACATGTATTCTTGATCAATTGTTTAATACCTTTAATCATTGTATAATGTACTTCTTTGTCTCTCATGATGGATTTTGCCTTGATGTTTATTTGATCAGATATTAATTTTTCCACTCCTGCTATATTTTACTGCCATTTGCTAATTTTTTTAGTCCTTTGACTTGTGGTACAGTTTTATTCTTTGTGCCTCAGCTGTGGTTATTGTAAACATGATACTGATGTGTCATGTTTTCTTCTCCAGTTGGCTATCCTGACTTGTGTATTAATCTATTTACACTCAGTGATGTAAGAAACAGAACTGACTTATTTCATGTTTCAATCTCCTCCCGGCACGGTGGAGAAAACTCCTTTTTCCTTTCTTTCTCCAATACTCAGTCTTCATAATGTGGAAGATTCAGTCCACTTAGAATCCCATTGTCTTATAAGATTTCAAGCACCTGTTTTTTCTTTTCATTATTGGTGTTGGTTTTGTCTTGTTTCTTATAGAGGAATTTTCTAGCATGTGTCTTAGTATCCATCTTTACCCAGAAGAAGTCAATAGTTGGTCTTGGGAAACAGAATTACTGAATAACTTTAATTTTCTAAAAACTAAGGGCCAATTAGAATGATCTGCATATTGTTCTTGTACTGGAGAAAAGAGAACATTTAAATATGTCCCTAAAATTAATCTAGTAAATTTTTTATTTCCATTGAAATATAAGTATCTCATTTACCTCCTTAAAAATCTTTTAAATTTTTCTAAGACCCTTTTGCTTAGGCAGAATATTATTCAAAGCAGCAAGATTGTTTTTGGTTGAAAGAGCACATTTATTCCTAATGTTTTGAGTGAGAAGAAAAATCAATGAAATCAATTCATTCATAAAAACTGATTCAGATACATGCTTTTATTCCTTTATCGCTATCCTCAGGGTGTCATTACTACTATTTTAAGAATGAGGAACAAATGTTCAAAAGAGATACATTACACTGAAGAATTCTTTTATAATTTGGAGCTTTAGAAACAAATAATAATTGTAATTTGAATCCAGAGATTGAAGTTAGCTCAATAATAATACTCAAATTATTTTCTATTTGCCTTCTTCTTCCTGTGGGACACAGCCAAAGTAAATGTGGTGATTATTGCTAATATGAGGGCATCCCTGTGGATCACCAGATTGAAGGCACCAATTACTTACTATGACTCATCTAAGCAAAAATGAATCTTTCCAAAGATGCCATAGCACATTTTAAAGCTAGACAACACAAGATATATGTATATATAAGCATGCATAAATTAGTTATATTTTATCCATAGATGACTTGCTACTAAGAAAAAATTCATTACTCTTGGTTCATTCTAACAAAAAATCTTTAATTACTAGAATGGTATAGAGATCTCTGATAAGACAACTGCACACGACTATAAAATGGTTTCCTTGTTCTCCTCAAGGAAATAGCTAAGCAAATATAAGAGAAGTAGATATGAATAAAGTCCAATTTCATTATTCTTTGTCAGCCCAGATGATACAATGGATTAAAGTTTGGTTCTTTCTAACTTACAAAGTAGTAGCGCATTTCTCACAAAACTTTAGCTGCTGCCTGTTACATTCATTTACTCTTTCTTTACATAGAAATGCATTCCATTTTTGATCCACTTAGTTCCTTCACCTGTCTTACTAGAGTTGACTTTCTACCTAGCGTGTACATGACAATTCTGCAGTGACTAACCTGGAGACCAACGAACATCTTTGTTTTTATTTAAAGGTATTTTTAGAAGATGAGAGAAAGAAAATTCCATGATTTCCATGAGCATATTTTCCCCAGAAGACATGTCGTTAATTTGTGTCATTTACAGATGGTTATGTCTTAAATAGTATCTTCCTTTGAGGAATAATTACTTTCCAAATAAGAGTACAGGTTGTGTCTGAAGAACTTGAAATATAATATTTCTTACCTGGAAATCAAGTGTGTTTCTTTCCATTTTTACAAATGTAAAGATGTGAGGGTCTACTCTGTGTAACCTGATGTGATGGCCTACTATGCACCCCATACAGAGATTGCATTGGAGGTGCTTCTGATAGAGTTGTCATTGGAGTCCAAAGCTACACAATTCCTTGCTCAAGGACACAACATCGTTTAATTCAATATTAATGGTTTAAAATGCCAAAGACGGTTCTTTTCTTTCAGGCATTCCGTTTGGTCTAATTGAGCTTGGCTAACCTTCTCTCTTTGACAGAACAACTTTCCATGCATGTCAGGAGGAGCTTTATAAATATTTATTGAATAAAATAGCTTGTTTGGTTATGAAATGAGTTTTGAGACAAGAATGAGGCAGGAAAACTTAACTTTCTGGTGTGGAAAATGTATGCTGGGAAAATGTCCAACATCAAACTTTAAATAATAACTAATTTGTTTTTTTGTGTGTGTTCAACTTTATGTAATGCTTTATTAGAACTACATTTGTCAGTAGCTTGTAAAATGTTAATTTGGGGGTGAAAATGTTCGATGTGTATTCTTTCATTCAATTTTTTTAGTCACTTATTAATAAAACAATTTCTGAGATTGTTTGCATTAGGGCAGCTGGATTAGAAAAAGAAACCCCCGGGCACTCATGCTTGTATATCTATATGACAGAGCATTAGACCAAGAAATAAGTCTGTATCCATAACTTGGTTCAGCTAAACCCAACTTAAATCCATAAATCTAATACTAGTTCATAAGTCCTTCTTCAGACTCATACAGCCACATGCAATGATGCAGAATGTAGGAAGATAATAGATGGGAGGGTACAGATAGGATCCAAGGTCGGTGGAAACACCACGGGGCTTCAGTGACTTTCAGGGTGGCCACCAAGCAGGAAGGTTAAGGGTGAGCGAGGCAGAGAAGGGGAAGGTCACACTCCCATGGAGACAGCATCAGGCTGAGTCCTGTTTGACAGGTTTGGTTCTACCGCTAGCCAGGAGTGTCTAGTTGACATAAAATCATTCAATTACCTTATTGTATTAAAATAACTTAAAACATACCCACAACATATTTTTAAAATAAATTGGGAGAAATAAGAAAATATAATATATTTAGGGGTGGGATTTATAACAAAATTACATTCTGAAAACCTGACTACAGGTTTAGGAGAGTTCTAATCTGGACATTGAGCTTTCTCAACCAGTTCAGAGAGAGTGCTGTTCTCTTACTGTCCTGAGTTTCTGTACTGTGAAAACCAAATTGTTTATAGATAAAGCAAATATTTGCTGGCTATGAACCCTATTGAAGAATTTTCTTTGGATGCTATATATTATATGGAAATATTATTTTCCATGTTGAAAATACAATGTTCAACTATGGCCTTTACTCTGTAGTTAAAGGATCTGAGGTGAACCATTTGTGTAATTTGGTTTGCAGAAGAGCATGATTGTGGTTGATGGTAACTAATTCTCTTATTACTGCGCCTTTTGAAATGTTTGTCCTTGCATTATCTTTCAGCAGACTTTGGCTCCTCACTGGTTTTCTGCACCTCTTTGTGTAAAAACCACCTGGGTCAATCAGTTTGAAATAACAATATCTAGCTTTTTTAAGAACTCTATTTGATCAATTATTTTTGAAATATAAATAGCCCTTGGATGCTAAGCTTCTGTTAAACATGCTCTTTTTCCTTGACTGATATACTACTTTAGAAGCTTCTTCTGCCAGGAACTTTAAAATAAAGTCTCATGCTCATGGAGCGCTGGTTAATTTTTCTTCTTTGATAGCACAGTGGTTCCTGGCATATCATCAGCAATCAAATGTCTTTGTGAAATGACCACACAGTTTACAGAAAACATTACAACCATCTTATTGCTTTGTTATGTGCAACTACTTTTTCTGAAGTCCCTACCTCTAGCTCATCAGATTTCTTCTTTGAAATACCAGCGTTTTAAAATGTGCTTCCCTTTTCCTTTGAGAGTAGCTTATTTCTTTGCACAGCACACATATTTGTGTTTTGGTCCATAAATTGAAGGATCCAGTCTAAACTTACCTATGTGAGTGAAGTTCACAAATAACAAAAGAGATGATCCCTTGACTTCTTTAGTAACATACCAGTAACTCATGTAGGAGCTGAACTTTGAAAATCAAGTTTGTGCAATTTGTTGATTTATTTAACATAAATCAGAGTTACTCACAACTAGTCAATCTTTTCAAGCATTAGCACCCATATAAAACACAGATTTCTATGAACTACATAGAAAAGAGTGCAAAGCTATAAGACAGAATTAGCTTTTTAAATTATTTGATGTTGATTAATAGATAGGAGGGTTTAGGGAGACAACTACTTATCTTTGAGTTGAGAGCTATAAATTTCTCTACTCATCCAGATGCCCCATGTTCACAGGCAGGACTATACTGGGATTTATTTAAGGGAGTTTTCAGATATCAATGAGATATAGTTTGGACTTCAAGGCTTTCACTGTGTAATTTCACAATATAAAGCCCTCATCAAGGTAGCTGAAATCAAACCCATTTCTAGTGTGTTAATTTTAACGCATAGTGAAACCATAGGCTAGAGTCAAACTGCTGCTTAGAGTTCCTGAGACTGTAAATCTTCATGAGAGTAGATAGGCTCTTCTTTCAGAGGGATTGGTGGGTTTGAACCACAAAAAATGCCTCTCACAAGCTTTTAACAATAAAGTGACTTCTCCCTTAAGGAAGCTATAGAACATCTCTGTGAACTATGTCATCTCAATTGATATTAGTGTCCCTGGGACTATGTTCCCAATGCCCAGGTTCAGCAATTCATTCCCTAGAGGTTTTTGTTTCTGTCTAAAAAGTTGCCATAACTTTGATCACCACAGTCATGAATACATTTGCAGCAATGGTGAATAAACATATACGCATGCCCTGTATATATGCTTGTGATCATACTACTACCGTCCTTCCCACATTTGTCCATCCAACTATTCACTTATTGATCATTATGAACACAGATGTGATTGTGTATATAACAGTATTTGATGACTCTGTCAATGTTGTGAAGGAGATTGCTTCATCTTTCTTGTGACTGCATGGACTATGAGGTTGTGGAGGCTAGTGGGAAACGTAAGATGAGTTCTAAGCCATGACCCATGAAGGCCAGGGAAGGGTGGTCTTTGTTTTTCAATGGCATCAGGTAGGCTTAGCCTTATTGCATCTCTAGTGTACAATAGAAGAAAACATTTTCTGATCCTTCACCATGTGCACAGTCATTGATATGTTCAGGGTTATTGTTTCAATATCCTGTTGAGGATGGAATAATCCTATATTTTGTATCGATCTCTGTGCTGGCCCTTCCGGGTAACATTTGCGAAGTTCATGAAATCTCACCATCCTTTAACTCTAAGGAGCACTCTGGTTGCACTGCTTCTGAAAGACACTTGTTTGTTTATCTAGCAGTCCTTTGCTTGGACATTCCTCACGGTCACCATCAATTCTTCTCTGGTCTTTCTTAGTAACTGTTCAGCTTAGCATGGACATGAGGTGATTGAAAATACGTTGAAAATACGTCAAGTGCACCATATTACTCAAAATGACATTGCTGCTTTTTAATACTTTAAAGAGGTCTTTTGCAGCAAATATTATCAATGCAATGCATTTTTTGAATTTCTGACTGCTGTATCCATAGGTGTTGGGTTTAGATCAAAGCAAAACAAAATTGTTGATCAATTCAAATTTTACCCCATTTATTATGATTTTGTTTATTGGTATAGTTTTGAGGATTTTGTTTTAATTATGTTGAAGTCTAAGCCACATGAAAGGCTATACTCTTTAGTCTGTATCAGTAAGTTAAGGACTCTTTCCCCACTCTTGGTCATTTATTTAAGTTAAACCTAATACTATTAACAGTTGAGGACGCTGAACTATGTGAAGAAGAATGTGGCATTAGGTTTGGAGGAAGGCTTTGTAACAACCTGTGTTATGCAGATGAGAAATCCTGTTGATGAGCATGAAGGGGACTTGAGGCACCTGCTGATGAAGATCAAAGACGGCAGCCTTCAGAATGGATTCAATGCAACGTAAAGGAAACAGTTTCTCAAACAGACCAGTAGAGACAATCATGAAAAATGAAGTGAGGATTGAAGTTCTCAAGGATTTCATCTTGTTGGATCCATAATCAGTGCTCACTGAAACAGAAATCAAAAAATCAAGCCATGTATTGAATTGGGTAAGTATACTGCATAAGACATCTTCAATGTGCTTAAGAACAAGGATCTCACTCTGAGGACTAAAGTGCATCTGACCCAAACCATCGTATTACTACCAATTGCCTAATATGTATATGGAATTTGGACATTGAATAAATAAGACTGAATAAGTATCAATGAATTTGAATTGTGGTGCTGCCAAAGAATTTCAAAAGCACTATGTACTGCCCAAAGAACCAAATAGTTGGTCTTGGAAGCAGTAGAACCAGAATTCTCCTTAAAAGATAGTAAGACTTTGTCTCCCGTATTTTGTACTGTTATCAGGAAAGACCAGTCTCTGGAAAAGACTATCAGCAGTGACAGAAGAGAAGACTGATGACGAGAGGTGCTGACGCAGGGACGACGACAAGAGACTCAAACATAACACTGTGAGGCTGGCCCAGGACGGGAAATGATGTGTTCTGTTGCACAGCTGATCTCTAGGAGTCAGAGGCAACTCAATAGCATCTAATAACCACAGCACCCTGCAACATACTCTATCTTTCACTTAGGTATATGATGGTACGATCTGTTTTGTGCCATTCATTTACTTTATAAAGACAAATGATTTTTTTGTAACTTGGCTAATCAACTTCAAGGACATTAAATATTTCATGTCATGTTTCTTTATTTAATAACCATTTAGAAAACAGGTTAAATGTTTACTTTGTATTGGGCACCCGCCCACTGTAGACAACTTGATTCAGACACAAGGCAACCCTACAGGACAGAGTAGAACTATCCATAGCTTTTCCAAAGTCATGAATCTTTATGAAAGTAGCCCTTTTTTTCTCCCTCAGAGCAGCTGATGGGTTCAAACCATTGTGCTACCAGGGCTCCTATTATCACGAGGCACAAGAGATACTAAGTAAATATGCTACTATCATTCTTTTCTAAATTTAGGAACTCAACGACAAGTGCAAACCTTATAGCAGTGAGATTGTTTTAAAATCTGACTATATAAAGTGACCTTTAAATATCTTTTCCCAATCTGTCTGAGTTTGACAGGTCTAGGAAATTTTGGAACTCTTTCCCCCATCTAAATTTATTTCAAAAGTCTGTTTTGAGCTCCAAATTGAGTGAATTTGGCTTCCATTCTGCTGAGATTGCCTCTTATGTACTTCGTAGCAAATATAAAGCAGACATTCACAAATATTTTAGGAAAGTATGCTTTGGCTATTAAAAGCACTATTTAAAATTAATTTCCTTCTAGCATATCATGTGTAAGCAAATAAAATGGCACGATGAAGTGAACAATATCTGTAAGAAACTCAGCATTCCTGAGGGTCATCTCAATTTTGAAAGAATCATGGGGAATTTTATAATCCAATTAATTAATTAACTGAATTATTGTGCACCATTGCAGAGAATATTAGGATGCAGTCATAAACAAGGTGGTTTTTAAAATGTGAGGCAAATGCTGACAATAAACCTTGAAGCTCAAGCAAGATCCTTGAACATTATATTAATCATTAATTAGTGCGTTAATTATTGGATATTTTGTTATGGTTCTTTTCAAAAATTAAACTAAAAGCAAATTTGACTTCTGATAAAGTCATCTTAACTCCGATAGCAAAGTGAATTAAGTAACTAGAAACCTCTTTTTCAAATTATTATTCAGCCACCCATAACATTTGCTTTATGCTTTTGTGTCTTAGTTCTCTAATGTTGCTATCACAGAAATACTGCAAGTGAATAGTTCTAACAAAGATAAATTTATTTTCTCAGAATCTAAGAGCACAGAAGTTTGAATTCAGGATCCCAGCTTTTAGAATGGTATTTCCTCTCTGTGGGTTCCAAGGGATTCTCCTAAACCCTGTCCAACATCTGTAGATCTAGTGTCCCTTTGATCTTTCCAGATCTTGCCATCAATCTTCTCCTGAGTCTCGTGGATTTACAGACATGGACCCTGGGTCCAACAGACACACTCCACTCCCAGCTCTTCTTCCTTGGTGTACAAATCCCTCTTTCTCTGCTGGCTTCCGTCTCCTTTTAGCTCTTGAGAGATAAAGGCAGTATAGTTCACGTTCAGAACCACTCCCCTCAATTGGACCAGGATGGTGCTACGATTCATGGTGCCCCATCTTACTTCAATTGCCTCACAGCTGATTGGTTTAGCACATCAGATCACATTGTGGTGGATCCTTATATAGCTACCAAATTACATCATCATATAAAAGCCAAATCAATGATAATTCTAACCTAGCCAAATAGAGGAACACAGTTTAATCCAAAACAGTAATAAAGGAAGATTCTCCATTTCTTACCAAAGTTCAACCTGTAAAAAGAAACAAAAGCCTACAAAATATCTTTCCACTTCTTTTAATAGGAATATCCAGGCATTGCACACTTAATTCGTCTTACCTTCCCATAGCCAATACCCTTCCACAGATGCCAGGGCAAACCTGGATACGGGGTTACTGAGAAGTCTGTCTATTTGCCCATCTATACCTCTATGAAGAGAGCAGATGAAGGTTGGGTGGCAACTTAAAATCATCCATGTTTGTGCCATACATAATAATTTACAAAAATTGAAACTGAGATTAAACTTTTTATAAGATCCTGCCTAATATTAATTATAACACTAGCTAAACATTTTTTAAAGCTCTTTGTGATGGAACCCATATATGCTCACCAAGCAGTTCAATCTCAGAGCTTACCCTATCAACTGCTGTGCTTTTATTCTGTAATGCCATGTAGTGATCAGCCATTGGGTTTGCTTTTCTAAGTGTTCTTCATTTATTACTCTAAAATGAATCTGCTTTGTATCATATATGTGTATATGCGGTACCTGTGTTTTTCTTATTCTACGAGAGAGGTTTGGTACAGGGCACACAATGGAACACTGATCAGTCTCCACAGACTGGGGTTTTCTATGTAGAGCAGTTGCCATTTTACATTTTTATTAGTTTTAATTCATGTCTCAAAAATACCTGAAAACAAGGGATATCTACATGTAGGTTTAACATGGCGTAATTGTTCTCAAAGCAAAAGATTGGGAAATATATGACCCTTAAAAATATTTTTTATATTTGATGTTTGGGACAAAATTGAAGTCAAAATAGGTGAAAACATTGATTTTGTTAGATGATATGACAGAAAATATCAGGAGTTATAATTTTTTTATCAATTAATTACAAATCTTTTAAAGGTAGAAACCACAGAACTATTGATAGGTTCTCTCCTGTCCTAAAAGTATTGCTAGACACAGTTTAGTTAATTAAGACTCATAGCAATATGATGTGGCAGAGCTGAACTGCTCCATAGAGTTTTCTGGGCTGTAATCTTTATTAAAGAAGCTTGTCACTTTTCACCTGGGGGACTGTTGCCCGGGCTTGAATCACCACCAGATAGCCAGCAGTAAAGTGAGTCGCCAGAGTGCACTAGGGCTCCGTGTTCTCAAAGTACAGGTCAGAAAACAAAGGCGTAATTCTAAACTGTAGTACAGTTATATACCTTATACTAGTCAGGGTTGTGCCCTGGAAAAATATCTCTTGTAACTAAGTCTGAGTATTGTTACTGTTTGCATCTCCAGCTAATGTTGCAGAATACCCTTATTCACTGATGAAACGATTGTCCTCCAACTTCCTCATAAGAAATCTCAAGCTCAGGCACAAGTACGGGAATGATACAGGATGATCATAGATTTCAGCACCCAAAGTGACAGGTGTCCCCCCCCAAATACTAACTACCATTGAATTTCTTCCCACTCATAGTGACCCTATGGGACAGAAGCCCCATGTGGGCTTCTGACCCTGTAAATTTTTAGGGGCACACAAAGCCACATATTTTGCCTATGAAACGCTGTGGATTCGTGGCTTTGGCATTCGCACTGCTTACATTGCAGCCAGCAAACCAAAGCATAGTGCACTACACCACCAGACTCCTTCAGCTCTGGTTCAATATCTGGTATTTGTTTGGGGAGTGCTTAGATTAATCAGATTCTGGTACCCATTATGGAATTCTTTGTTTTCATGAAAAAGCATAGTTTCCTGCTAATATATGCAAATTAGAGCAAATAGGACTTGTCCTATGTGTAAAATAATTATGGATATTATTTGTCTGTGCCTGCTTGTTTGTTTATGTGTGAAGAAGCTGGCATGAGTCAAGACTGTTAAATATTGTGCTTTAGACCCTAATGGTAAAGACAGACAGCATGGATAGAGTAGATGATTGATTTTTTTTCAACATAAGCACAATATATAGGGAATAAGACTCAGAGGAAATGCACAAAAGTAATATTATTGATTGCTTCATGGGGCTGGTTCTTGAAGCATTGAAGAGCACTAGCTACTTTCAACCTTTTCTTCAAAGCACAGGCATAACTTTTATAATAAAAACTAAATGTAAAGCTGTTTATCTTTTATCTGTAAATATGGTTAAAGAAAGACTAGGATATATTTTGAGTATCATTAAACAGATAATTAAATATATCACTTTGCTTCAGTCTATTATTTAAATGTACTTATTCATTAATTTACTGAGCCTTTTGAAGAAAATCAACATTTACAGGAAATTTTTATTCTCCATCTCTATTTACTAGACATGATTTCAGCATTTCACTTGAATAATGCACAGCTTTTTAAACAAACAAAAAATAACAAGGCCTTTATCAAACCAAATGTATGTATTGATGACCATGTCCACAATAAAATCTCAAGGAGACCAGGTCTTTACTCACATTTCCCCCCCAAAACATCACCACATATAAAGGGAGAGAGCCGAGTGCCTTTGGGCAAGAGTTTTTTGGGTACCGCTAGGCCCTTTTTGGTGGGCTGAGGTTTGCTGACCAAAGGAGCAAGCAAGCTGAGAATGGAAATTCTGGAACACTTCATTGTACTCATGCAGCACTCACACCTGGATTAAGAGGCAGGTTTTGAAACCAAACAAGGGCACACTAAAGTTTTAAAATAAAGAAATATGTTTGTCAGGGTTGTGTACTCTCATGATACTTTTTAAATCTGAACATCAGAGAAGTTGGCTTATGTGAAGAAGAATGTAGCATCAGGATTGGAGGAAGGCTTATTAACAACTTTTAATACACAGATGAAACAACCATGCTAGCAGAAAGTGAGGAGGGTTTAAAGCACTGGCTGATGAAGATCAGTGACTGCAACTTTCAGTATGAGATTCTTTCAGTGGAAAGAAGACCCAAATCCTCTCCATTGAACCAATAGGTAGCATCATGATAAACGGAGAAAGGGTTGAAGTTGTTTAGGATTATGTCTTGCCTGACCCCACAATCAATGCTCATAGAAGCAGCATTCAAGAGATCACAAGATATGTTGCATTAGGAAAATCTGATATCTTTGAAGTATTGAAAAGCAAGGATCTTACCTTGAAGACTAAGGCATGCCTGACTCAAGCCATAATATTTTCCATTGCATCATACGCATGTGAAAGTTGGACATTGGATAAGGAAGACCAAAAGAATCAATGCATTTGAATTATGGCACTTGAGAAGAATATTAAAAGTATCATGGACTTCTAAAAAGACAAACTGATCTGTCTTGCAAAAGGTATGGCCAGAGCACTCCATAGAGGCAGGGACGGCAAGACGTCATCTTACATATTTTGGACATGTTCTCAGGAAGGGAACACTGGTTGGTAAAGAGGAGAGGCAGTGGAAGAGAGGAAAGCCCTCAACGTGATGGACTGATACAACGGCTGCAATAAGGGTTTTGGGCATAGGAACAATTGTGAGAACGGTGCAGAACCCCGCAATGTCTCATTCTGAACCAGCTCGGTGCATCTAACAGCCGCCGCACCAACAACAACAAAAGTATGCTGTAAGGGAGATATTTGTCATAACATTTCAAAGAACACTGTAGGTGATGGCTTACTTGTTATTTTAATTTAATTTTACTGGGGAAAGGGGGGGTTCCACTAAAGCATTGCCAGAGGAGTAGGAGAACAAAAAGAGAGAGTAATTTAAAAGAGAGCAGAGTGGGGACTGAAATTTGGCATCTTCATTTATTATTTTGCTTAGTTAGGGACAGTGTCATGCAGGGAGGCAATTTTACTGTTTTGATATCTCATAGTGGGCTCAATATATTTATTAAAATATGTATTCCACTTAGACTATTTGGACAAAGCACCTTGGTTCTCTAATTTACTGAGCAACAAAGTTAACTCAGAAAGATTAAAAGGATCCCAAAACAATCACAAATATGCCAAACTGTCTTACGTGAAGTTCAACCAAGCAGACAAGAATTCACATGGTAAGAATCCACATCATAATGTTTTTGAGGTAATACACTGAATCTCAGAATTTGATTCCAAATCTCTTTTAGACCAGGCATTGCCATTCTGACAATTATAACAAACAAACTTACACTTGCAAGAATAAAAAAAAAATTCAGAATGCAACCAGAGAAAATATTAATATAATGGATATTACATTAATATAATATAATATCCATTTAAAAAACAATTTTTTGTTCAATTGTTAAAGACAGTTTTAATCTCAATTGGGTTTAAAGACAATTTTTGTTCTTATTGTTTGCTTCATTTTACCTTTAGTAGTTACAGCGAATTTAAAGAAACGGGGAGATCCAAGGGCCCAGAAGGAAC
>NW_022111372.1:67554320-67562244 GCF_000313985.2 Echinops telfairi
GTGACTATTGCCTGGATCCTATAACAATTCCAGGGGAAAAGAGAATATAGAGATAAGTGTAAAGATTGCAGTCTCCCCTAATTCATATTAAAATAGAGAGTTTAAATATTTTATACCCAATTTGTATTTGGTAGTACTGTAAATAATGACAAATTACTGATAAACTACTGGTCAACATAAACTTCATACTTTTCTACATCCTTTAATTTGTGGGCTGTCAATGAAATGATAAGGATGGAAATGTGAGAGCTTAAAGAACATGTTGCATTGCACATTAAATACCTCTAATTTTATATGTTTGGTTGGGAACTCTAGCCCACTTTCCCCTATTTCATATAACACATTATTGGCAGAAAAAGAAACCCCAAATAATTAAAATAATACCATAAATAGTACTTACTTAAATCAGTTTCCATTCCTGAAAACAAGATATTCTATTAAAAAGTCTTAAACAAAAACCTATTTCTAATTTTAGACAAGAAATAAATACATGTGATATAAAATCTAACCACATTTCCTAAAGCATTGCACAAATAGAATAGATATAAATAAATATTGCTCGATGGGTAATTATCAGGGCATGAAACAGAGAAGAGGAAATTATTGCTTAAGAATCACTGATTTTCTTTTAAGGATGGAAAGAGTGCAAATAGTGATTATAATTCCACAATAGGGTTATCTTAATTAGTATCATTGAGTGGTACCTGTAAAATATGTTAAAATTGCAAATGGTTTGTAGTATATATTTTAACACAATTAAAATTTATCATAAAATCACAAAAGAAAACAGTATCCATATATTTTAATACTTTTCTAGAGACTGGTGTGTAACTAAATGTGCTGTTTATCATGATAGCCTAAGTATTCCTCAGTGTAAAGTAGGAACTGACTCAAATGTCTTTAAAGCTCTGCCATTCAGAAATGATGGGCAACATTTAAAACTGCTCTACATCTATAAATCTATGTGATATTGCTCCTATCATTGAGCTTAGAACTCAAAAGAGTTTTTAGGAGAGGCTTTAGCATAAAAAAAAAGCTTAAAGGAAGTCATAATTTTAACATCTAAAACAGTACTGAACCCATCTTAGATACAATATAAGTAGCTATTACAGGCAAGCAACATGAAATACCACTTTACCCAAGCATTGATAGCACAGTTCAAAATAACAGAAAATAATGAATGCTGGAGAGGGGGGGAAGTTTGGAGCCTCAGCCACTGTTGGTAGAACTGTAAACCAGTATAATCACTTTGGAAAGTTATATGATGCTGCCTCAAACAGTTGGAACTAGAAGTGCCATATAACCTATGGAAATAAGAATTTAAGAATCATAGCAAGAAAATAAGAACCATAGCAAGGCAGATATATGCACACTTGTGTTCACTGCAGCATTGTTCAAAATAGCCAGAAGATAGAAGCAACTTAAATGCCCATTTGTGGAAGAATAAATAAATAAATAAATGTGTGCACATACATACAATGGAATACTCAACAATGTTAAGGAATAATGAATCAGTAATGCACCTCTTGACATGGATGGGATTGTTATAAGGCTATTATCTTGAGTGAAATTACTCGATCACAAAAGGATAACTATTATAGAAGACCATTTTTTATAAAAATAGATCAAGAGGAATAGGTTTTCACACCCAAAGAAACAGACTTTGATGGTTGCAGGGGGTGAGCAGGAAGGCAGGGCAGGGAAGGTGAAGCAATAGGCACGAGGCAGACAGATAGAAAAGACAGGGCAAAGGGGGAGGTAATACTCAGAAGAGTGATATGGGGGGACATGATGGAAAAAGGGCAAACTCTTGGGAGGTTTGACAGATTATTGAAAGTGAAATGTTGACCTAACCTGCAAACGTTAACCTCATTTACAATTTAAAGTTTTTAAAAATAAAGATGACTAGTGCAAGCTTAAAATAATTAAGAATTTTATAGAAATGCAGAGGATATAATATATGCTGTTCTGCCTGGAATAAATTGAATCTCGGTTAGCAATGCTTTTTAATTTTAAAAAAATTACAAGAAAGCTTAACTTTTTACCTGCCAAGAAAGTTGAGCCAGGAATATAATTTATACCAAAGAATTTTCCCATGACTCCTATTTATCATATGGATAGCATTTGCCTGCCTTCATTATCTGGCTAATTCATTAGTCAGACTTGCAAAATGATTTTTGTTTGGTGACTTATTGTCTTTCTGAATACCTTTTCAGTGTAAATTTGGACTCCTAAATCAACGTTCACCTAGATTATCTGCTATAATGCATGGTTAGAGTCTTAAAATAGCTGTCATTTCTTTTCTCATACTTCCGTGTCTGGTGGCAGAGCTAAATGCCATGTGTCATAGAGGATTTCAGTAGTAACGTGTTGGCTCTTGTGGACTTTGTGTCAGCAGGAATTAGTGACTTCTAAACATTGCTTTGCCAAATTAAGTTGAATCTTTGTCCAATAAAGACAAAGGCCTTGGTTCTTTGCCCGATGACTTTGTCCCACTTGCCTGGCATCACCTGTTTTTGAGTCCTGTGAAGCACAGCCATGTCCACCTCATGAGCTTTTCAGTTTCTGAAGTCTCCCCTGGCTCTTTGCCAAGGGTGCCATCCTCTGGACAGAAACAGCCTCCCAAGCCCAAATCTCTTCAGAGTTAGTCCTTGTTTAGGTGTTGAATTATACCTACATTGCAAATGAACAGTTTTAAATGTTGAGATACATCCTCCTTTCCGAAGGCAAATTAATATTTACAAAATATAGACTGATTATTACTTTTTAAATGAATGAAGGAGAAATAATTATTTGCTGACTGCAATATTTTGTACATTTTAATATTGACCCAAGAGCTCAATTATAATGGGTCAAATTGTAGAAATCAAGTATTGCAAATAATGGCAGAGACACGGTATTAATGTTGAACGGAAAAATCTGGCATGCAACCCAATACAGCAATAACTTTCAATGAGTTGTCTTCTAAAATGTTTCCCTGCCAATTTCTGTCACAGACTCATGTTAAAATAAAACTATTTCTGCTTATAATTTACTTGTTGTTTCCAGGTTATAGATCTTTTAATTTTTTTATTTGGGCTTCATTTTGTGACTTCTGGGAGAAAGACTAGGTTTTCTACTCTTGTCAAGAGTTATAACCTTTGAAACCCACAGACTCAGTTCTAGTATGTCCTATAGGGTTCCAGTGGGTCAGAATGGATGCAACGACAGTGACTAACCTTTGAAACCCACAGACTCAGTTCTAGTATGTCCTATAGGGTTCCAGTGGGTCAGAATGGATGCAACGACAGTGATTTCCTTTTTCGTTTGTTTTTGGTGTGTGTGTGACTCCTAAATTGTTTTATATATTATGTTATAAGCAATACAACAATTAAAAAATAGGAGTTATGCCCAGCATGTTTCCACAATAGTGATCTTTATCTTCAGAGTTATAAAAACCACAGGTCATAGGATAGAGGGAAAAATTTTCTCAATTATAAAAATAACTATTTAAATCACTTTATTTGAACTGAACAATTTAAAGAAACATATTTTTGCAGTTTTTCTTTAACACAAAGTTTGTTAAATTGAATACTTTCTTTTATCATTTTGCCTGATCTAGATAAATCAACTCAACCCAAAACACCCTATAGGAGTGTGTTGTAACCATAGCAACTAGATTACAGTTTCTCATATCTGTAATGAAGTGCTGACATATTTTCAGCAAAAGGTGCTAAGTGGAGGTCTGTTTCTAATTAGGTGGCAAAAATAATCAATATCTCATGATTAACAGTGTCACAAATTTGGAATTAGACGAATCTGAAAAACTTTATTGACTTATTTCATATTGTACTAGGAGGGATAAAATGATAAATTATTATTTTTTTACTTTTAAATTATTTGAGCTAACTTGTAAGAGAGCCTTAAATCTCTGGGAATATCTTAGTCCTTAGTAACTGATGGGCTCTGTGTTTATGTCCTTACATTAGTAATCTTAACATTTTACTGATCTAGTACCAGGAGGTATAGTTTGAGTCCACTATTATTTGCTTTGATGGCAGATGATTCAGTTCAATTTTGAAAATTTCTTAATCTCATATTCATCTGAAGTTTAGTGGTGGACTTTTAGAGGTCTGCAGTATCTCTTAGTTGAAAAAGCTTCCAATTACTAAGCATCTTTCCAATGACTAGGGCACCTGGATAAATGTATGTATCTACTGATAGATTTATAATGAATTAAGTGGTAATAGTTTAAAAAATAAAAGTGATCAAAATCAAATGCGATATTATAAGATATATAGGTTTAAATTACATATGATAGTTGATGGTAAAATAACATGGTATAGAGTAAACAGGATAAACTTATATAGAGCATGTATGGTTTATAGAGTCTGGGTTCTTAAAGGCTTGAAGATAAACAAGCAGCCATCTAGCTCAGAAGCAACAAAGACCACATGAAAGAAGCACACCAGCCTGTGTGATCACGAGGTGTCAAAGGGATCAGGTATCAGGCATCAAAGAACAAAAAATCATATCATTATAAATGAGGGGGAGTGCAGAGTGGAGACCCAAAGTCCATCTGTAGGCAACTGGACACCCCCTTACAGAATCGTCTGAGGGAGGGAGTGAGCCTTTCATGGTACAGGGTAGCAACGATGAAACATACATCTTTCCTCTGGTTCTTAAATGGTTCTTCCCCCACACTATCATGATCCCAATTCTACCTTACAAATCTGGCTAGACCAGAGGATTTACACTGGTACAGATAGCAACTGGAAACACAGGGAATCCAGGACAGATGATCCCTTCAAGACCAGTGGTGAGAGTGGTGATACCGGGAGGGTGGAGCGAAGGTGGGTAGAAAGGTGGAACAGATTACAAGGTTCTACATGTAACCTCCTCCTTGGGGGATGGGCAGCAAAAAAGTGGGTGAAGGGAAACGTCAGACAGTGTAAGATATGACAAAAATCGATAATAATTTATAAATCATCAAGGGTTCATGAGGGAGTGGGGAGAGGGGAGGAAGGGGGAAATGTGAGGAGCTGATATCAAGGGCTCATATAGAAAGCAAATGTTTTGAGAATGATGAGGGCAACAAATGTACAAATGTGCTTGACTCAATGGATGTATGTATGGATGGTAATAAGAGTTGTACGATCCCCCAGTAAAATGATTTAAAAAAAGAGTACAAGGAATGAAAAGATTAAATGGGATAAGTGTATAAATATACAAAGAAGATAGTCATTTTACTTAGCACTTGAGAGTTTAGAAGTATACACTTCAGGTTGCCAAGACACAGGAAATTAGAAACAAGGAACAGCGAAGGTATATATGACGAATACTACCAGATGAAAGAGAGTTGATTAAAACAAGAGATTACATATGAGATCATTTATATTATTTCTTTCCTTCTACGGAGAGGAGCCCTGGCAGCGTGGTTACGTGTGGGGTTGCTAACTGCATGGTCAGGAATTCTAAACAACCAGTTACTCCTTGGGAGAAAGATGAGGCTTTCTACTCCTGTAAAGAGTTACAGTGTCAGAAACTGACTGGGGCAGTTCCATCCAATCCGATAGGGTTGATAGAGTTGATATTAACTCAATGGCAGTGAGTTTACAGAGATTGATGGTTATCTGAGTACAATGTGTTCCATGTGGGGTTGAGTAAATTGTTCAGACTACATGAATGAGATCCTTCTCTAATTCCTAGGAACCATCATCTGGAGCTGTGAACCTAAATAAAGAACACTTCAATCAAATAAAAGAAATCCATGTTGTAGTATATATCCTATTATAAGAGCCACATCATATTAATGACAATAAACCTAGGCACTTTGCATGTGCTATAGAATAATCACAGTTACAGTGTTCCCAGATTATTTTCAATAACTCAATAATTATTTTCAACATATTTAATGGGAATACATATCGATCCCTTTGAGATTACATCTTTCAAATACAATAAACTGAAATCCAATGATTCTTTACTTTTAGTTCATGCTGATATGAAGTGCTCTGTGGCATCATATATATTTTCAAGCTTCAAAATATTCATCATACACATAGCTTGAGAGATATTTTGCAAAAATATGCCATTTTCAAGAGAAAGAGAGCAGAGGGTAATGACAGACTGTTATTTTTCTGTTGCACACATGGCCTCTGAGTGAGCACTGTCAACAGAAGAGGCAACATTTTAAAAATTACTAATTTATTCATTCCTTAATTCATTCAAACATTTTTTCCACACAAAAATTATGGTTACTACTCTGTAATGATGTCCTTGCTGAAATTTTACATTTCAAATATTAATTAAGAAACATATCTCCCTATCACTTAGCTTGCTGTAATTTGTTTGTGATTAGTTTACCATTGTGTCATAGAAACTCCATGCACAACAGAACAAAACGTGCCCTTTCTTTTATCATCTTCGCTATTTTCATATGCTCAAGCTCATGTCGTGGTCCCTGTGGATTTTAAGGAACTTCCAGCATAGGGAGCTCATCTTTCCACACTGTATCAGGCAATAAACTTTTGTGATTGTGAGGATTTTCAATGCTGATTCTTGCAAATAGATCATGAGGCCTATTTCCTAGCTAGTCTTTGTCTGGAAGTTCCAGTGAAGTTTGTCATAGTGAGTAATGCAACTGACGTTTGAAACACATACCACAGACAGAGCTTCCAGAATCATAGTAACAAGCAACCTTCTACCATATGACAATCATATGGTAGAAGGTGGCAAATCCCTTGGCTTAGAGTCAGCCTACTCAAATGATGACTCTCATATTGTATTTTTGAATTATTAAGTTTTATCCATGCTTACCAAGAAAAATACTGCCTGGAGTTTATATCTCAAGGGAAAAGGAATATATTTATTGAACAAGGTTATCAGTAACCATTCTTTTGAGATGCTGTATTAAGAAGTATTATAAACTATTGTCTAGGTTTCTGCTAGGTGGCTTAATTACCTAAAGCACTTGTATATGCTCAATGGATGTACTATCTAAACCAATTCAATCGAGGGAGGGGGGGAGCAAAGATACAATTTACTTATTTTCTTTGATGAGAAAAAGAAGGGATGGTCATTAACGTGTGTGTGTGTGCTGTGCCCACACATGTGTTGCTTACGTTCTCCATAACTCACAGTTGGCTACTCTAATCAAAGTAAGAAAGGTGTTAACTGGAACAGTACGGGTACATAGCCAGGCAAGCAATTACATAATTCATCTCCTTGTTTTAAAACAATGTCACGAACCTGTAAGTATCCATATTAGAGATCAGCTTTTCCTTCAGGCTTGGAAAACTCATACTCTTTCCTATGCTTTGTCTTCTTTTATCAGAATGCCTGTGACAAGTACTTGCACATGAACATTTAAAAATACCTTTTATCATTGCAATTAATCTGCCTAATTTTCAGAGCAAGTTTTCTAATTTCCAAAAATTTAATTACCTATTGTTACCACTTTGAAGTGGTGAATTTGAGGGGTTATAGATCTACCTGTTTTTATGTAGCAGGAAAAACAGTATTTTGAATTTCCAAGTCTTCCGCCTATAATTGTCATTGCAGTTTTCCTAGGAGCTCAGTTATCAGTTGAAATGTTTTCAAAACCAACTATTAAAAAACTAATACATTTTAGTAATAAAGGTTACGTGCAAAGGTTTAGCACCTTTGGGAATTCTTGGTCTTTTCCGGTTGCTGGAAGGTGGCTACAGCAGTGGTCTGCCTTAGGTCTTAAGTGGAAAAATCCTCAGGAAGTAATTTTAAAGAAATTGAGGCAGGTATATAAAACATAATTTCTTTTTTTTAATTTTTTTATTCTCAACTTTCTCTGACGGATGTGAGTTGCACTAAGCCATTTGTAGTGCTTTCTAATTTAACTGTTTATTTCTTGTATTATATATTTATCTGTATATGATTTAACAGTTCATTTCTTGTTATATATCTAATT
>NW_022111372.1:67563715-67585655 GCF_000313985.2 Echinops telfairi
TTGGGTAAATGGGTTAATGTTGGACTTGTGGGCTTGGACAGCATTGGGTTGGGATGTTTTCATGATGCACATTTTCTTTACATAAAACTCTCTTATACATGAGTTTCTGTGGATTTGTTTCTCCAAAGTACCCAGACTAATACATGATGGTGAGATTTCATTTCATGTTCTTTTGACATGTTGTCCGGGGAGATCATTCCCTGGAGAAGGACATCATGTTTGGCGGTGGAGCAGAGTAGTATAAAGAAGAAAGCCTCCGACAAGATGGATTGACACAGTGGCTGCATTGTTGGCTCAAACATGTGAGTAAGTGTGAGGTGGGCACAGGCCTCGGCAGTGTTTCCTTCTATTGTGTACAGGGTTGCTAGGAGTAGGAGTCGGCTCAACTGCACTTAACAACAACATTGTAAGATCAGACGCAAGCAAGAGATATGTAATTTACATGATTTCCTTAGAAAAATAATAATTCATTCCTCAGGGCTGGAAATATGGTTACCCCGTGAAGAGTGAAAGAAAGAAAGCAGTCTGTACCCAACTGACAATGGGTATTATATGACTCTTACCTAAACAAATGTCTGTTCTTGATTGTTTCTTATCTGATGCAAATTGTATCTATTATGGATGGGTAGAGCTGTATCCTTCATCCAAATTCTATTTGAATCTTAACTCCTATACAAGTAAATATGATGTTGCTTCAAAAATAGAAAACAAAATCTGCATACCAATAAGCAGCATCATGGTAAACAGGGAAAAGATTGAACTTGTCAAGGATTCATTTTACTTGGATCCTACATCCATGGAGCGATCAGTCAGCAATTCCCATACCACGATGCATTACCATGTCTCCTGCCGAAAGCCTCCTTCAAGGCTGAGACGCAGAGTTGACACGTACCCCGAGAACAGCATGAGGGTGGTGTCAGAATGGACATCATTTTATCCGGACACGGAGTTTCGCTGAGCCGGAACTGATTTGATATTACCTAACAACAACGTGGGGTGAAGGGCGTCGTCCCAAAATGTATACTGGATTTCTAACCTCTGTATCTGCAAATATGACCCTTGATGGGATGAGGGGTTTTATTTTTTATGTTAATGAGATCCTACCAGACTAGAAGAGATCCTAACCAAATCCCTTGTGAGATAATAAGGGCAGACTAGACGAACACACACACGGGTAAGATGCATGATATACACAGAAACAATATCTTTCTTTAAGCCTAGAAACACTAAGGACTTCTAGCAGCTACAGCATTTGAAATATGTAAAGAAAGGCTTTTCCGTGGAGCCACACACTGGCTTTAGAATCATAGCCTCCTGAACGCTGATAGAATCCATTTCTAGTCTTTGGAGCCACTGCCTGCCGTTTTTCTGTTATAGCAGCATGAAATAAGTAAGTCACACTGCTTCACACTTTTAGAAGAAATTAAGACCATGATATGTCTTTCATAATATCTCTTTAATTCATTTCATGAACACTTTTGGAGGAATGTGGAGGTTAATATCATGAGATATCTGCCGAAAGTACTGAAATTTAACCAGTTGAAGCAATTTGTCTGGGATTGCATGGATTTAAAAGATATGGTCAAGTTTTAAATCTAAGCTCAAACCAACTCACTGCCATCCAGACAATGATGACAGATAATAACGATGTAGGATAGAGTCGAAGTGCCCTGTGAGTTTCTGAGACTGTATGTCTATATTGGAGTGGAAAACCCGTCTTTCTCCAGTAGGGTGGCTGGTGGATTCAAACTGCACACCTTGTGGTTAGCAGCCCAATGCATAACCACTACACCACCCCACCAGAGTTCCTAGGCAAGTTTATTAAAATATGGGGCTTCTTTGTAAACAATTTGATGGAGACTTTTTTGATAATATCAAGTCCCACTTTATTTTCACCATGACCATGTCTATGAATAGTGGAGAAAGTTGGCGTTCTCTTTTTTAATAACATCAGTTAGTGACTTATGTTATTAAAATATGATGAGATTATAACAAGGAGGTTTATAGCTCCAAAGACCATAAATATTTACTAATAAATTCAATAATAACTCATTGTTAATAAAACACTCTGTTATCTGTAAAACATTATAGACAAAACATTGTACTTGAGTTTAGAATATAAACCAGTTGGCAAATCAAGGAATAATGCATGCTCTGAAGGAAACGGGGAGTCTGTGTTGATAACACAAGGGTACCATTTCAAGTTATTGAAAAAGTTGAAGTTTAAGAAAATTTTCCAGATGAAATATTGTTTAATCTGATACTCAAAATTAAAACAAAGGGGAGTCAGTGCTTCAAATATACTAGTTGCTCAATAAATATAATTTGAAATTATTTTATTGAGATATCATTTACATACTACATAATTTACCCATTTATAGTGCATAATTCACTTTCTTTTAATATAGTTTCTGACTTTGCAGCCATGATTTATTTTTATAATATATTGTTACTCCAATAAGAAATTTCACACACATTGGTCATTAATCTTTCATCATTCATTCATTCATTCTCCTCCAAGTCTTGGGAAACCACTAATCTATTTCCTGTTTCTTTAAACAAAGAAAAAAAACCACTGCCACCAGGTTTATTTTTGACTCAAACCAATTCTATAGGACAAAGTACAATTTCTTCTGAAGGGTCTCTGATGTTATACATCTCTGTGAGCAAAGCCAGCTCATTTTTTTCCCTGAGAGTAGCTGGTGGGTTTGAATTCCTTACCTTGTGGTTAGTAGCCCATTGTATCGTCAGAGCTTCTTTGTATTGGTAGATTTGCCTATGAGAGAGATTCAAAACTTTTGTGCAAAATATAAGAGGTAATAGAATTATCCAATGAAATTATTGAAGCTCCTGGTAAAAGTTAGGTTTTATGACTGTTCTGATACACAGTAGGCCTGATTTTCAACATTTTCTGTATTTTTCTTTGTTTGTTCTTATTGGGGTTTATCTCAGATGTGTTATGTAATTTGGGGTCACCTAATGAATTTTTGCTATATGTTTTTCTGTTTTTCTGAAATCCACGATTGATATCAAGGAGTTTAAGTAGGAAAATAAACTTATTGTGTTAGCAATTGTACAATACTGCTTGATGTGATTTAACTATGGAATTATATGATATCTGTATTAACTCCCCAAAAAAGGTTTTGAAAAAACAGAGAAGATAAATCTGACATATACAGTTCAAACGTTGTCACTTGATCTCCCTTCTCATACTTTTTGGGTTTGATCTGATGTTTAATATTTTATGGATTTGTTGTTGTTGTTCATGCGCGGGTTTGTCTCTTTTGTATTTTGTCATTGTTAGTAGCCTTCTTGATCCTTTGCGTTGTGGTTTTCTATGTGGTGAATCTATGCAGACAACAACTCAAATGAGGGTTCCTCATGGGGCTGGTGGGGACAGTAGGCTGGGTGGAAGGGGGAGCGAAGATCAAGGAGTTCAAGAAGTAAGAAAATGTTCTGAAATGGATTTTGGTGTCAATTGTATAATACCGCTGGATATGATTGAACGATGGCATAGTCTGGTGTTTGGATTAGCTCCTAAAATGGATTAAAGAAAAAAAAAGATATCATGTTTGGTAAAGTAGTTGGGCAATGACAAATATAAGATTCTTGATGAGATGAATTGTCACAGAGGATGAAGCAATGGTATCAAACATAACAATTGTTGGCATGGTGGAGGAGTGGGCGGTGTTCTGTTCTGATGTACTTAGAATCAATATGCATTAGGGCCAGTTTGATGCCACCTAGCACCAGCAATATTTATTACTTGAATCGCCTCTTTTGACAAATGCCCATTCAGATTCTTTTTCCATATCTTAATTGTATTATCTTTTTGGATTATTACTCATGTAGTTTTCATCGACATAGTCTAGAAAAAGGTGTTTATCAGATGTAAAATTTATAAAATTTGTTCTATCATATGTTTTGCCTTTTCAGTTATTACAATATGCAAATGTTTTTAATTGTTAATGTGTTTATTTCATTTTTTTGGTTTGTTTCTTGTGGTTTCGGTGTGATGGCCTGAAAAAAGACACTGTCTAATAAAAGGTCACAAAAATTTAAGTCTGTCTTTGAGAATGATCACGGTAAAAAAGTTGAAATAATTAGATAGATTCAAGAACGGTTATCTTGTATAATTGAATACTATAGCTCTGAAGACTTTAAAAGGTTCAGACAAGGAAGCTGATAATTTTGCTGTACTCATTATGAGGTTACTCGCACCTAGGAGCTTCTAATAAAATTCTTCAGCATTGCTTCTATGTCTTTCCAGAATAAATCTTTCTCTTGATAAAGAGAACCTAATTATGGTAACATTTAATTTTAAATCTTTATAATTTTATCTTAAAAATATAGATCTCCAAACTCACTGAATCAGAATTTCTGTAGAATAGCCTACAATCTTGTATTTTAAAATATCAGGTCATTATTATGAACCCTAATATTAAAAAGCACCTGTCTTAGAGAATTGTAAGTAATTTTCTATCTATTCCTGATAATCACTTCTTTAACTTCACCATGGAAGTTACCAAGTTAGTAATAATGGACAGTCTTCCTTTTTAAAAATAAGGTGGAAAGTAATTCAAATGCATATATTTGAAAAGTATGTATAATTTATTAAATATTAAAGAAAAGAAAATATACAAATTCGCAAGTCCATAGTGTTTTTGAATAATATATTTAAAATGCTCCAAGTCCTGAAGATTCATATCATTAGAATAATTATTTGAGACTAGGTGCCTCTTTCCTATGTCCACTATACACAAATGTGAACCACATACAAACATACACACCTGTGCACCATTTTTCTGTATGCTCAGGTCAGATTATATCCTGTCCAATACACTACTGTGCAAAGAGATTGGCTCACAGGGTCACTTTTTATGAATATTTTAGATTGATAATAGGAGATTTTAGACATAGAGGATAATATAATTGCAGGTTAAGCAAAAAAGAAAACAAGAACTATGCATTAGAATTTATATTTTTAAAGAGAAACACAAAATTTTATTGCACAAATATGCCTATATGGGAATTACTTTTCACAAATCTTATCAAGCATGTGCATTTTTGACAAAGGCAAATGATACATGCAAAGTTGTTCCTAATATATAGATGTTGTATCAAAGAAAGTTTTGATTTATCAAAGTCACATGTATAATATGAACATTAGTGGTATCCCATGGAGATGACATGAAGTTTAGACCTTAAATTCTAGAGGTATAAATACCAGGATTCAAATTCTGACTCTCCTAAATGTACTAGAGCTTAAATTCTGAGCCACCTGGTTGGAAGAAGAAGTATGAATAAGAGTGAAAGACCGAAATCTGTTTGCAGAATTCCCAAGTGAATGAATTCTTCATTGGGTGTGAGGCAGTACCCCACCCCCCAAAAAAATAAAAAAGAGAGAAAAGCTCCACTGGGCAGAGTTTTCATAGTATGCATTTTTTTCCCACTAGGGGAGCATCAAGCAACTCTGAGTTAGAGCACCCAGTGGCATCGTTTGGCAAGTTCTCTCTGGTTACTGTGAATTTTTTCATAAAAGCAGTTTCCCACGAACCTCATTTTTGGTGATGACTGAATTAAGAGAAGAGCGTGTGGATGTGAAATTTTGTTTCGTACTTGAGGAAAAATGCCGCAGAAACTGTTGTGATGTTGAACCCAGATTACAACTGACAGTGCTGTGGGAAAAATTCAAGTATACGAGTGGTTTTCTCATTTTAAAAAAAACATAAAGAAGGTGAAATGTTGATTGATGCCAAACCTCATTTGGATGTTTGTCAACTTCCTGAATGAATGAAAATGTCAACAAAATTCACTCACTTGTGCTTCAAGACCTACAATGGACCATTGCAGAGATGCAGAAGTTGTCTGGTCTACCTGGGACCTCAGTTTAGTGAAGTTTTAGGGATGATTTGGGTATGAGAAAGGGCACTGTGAAATTTGTGCCTCCGCTTCTGACTGACCAGGAAAACGAAACTGGAAACATGCCGTGCTTTAAAAGAATAGCTCAGAAGCGACCCAGACTTTTTTTCCAGGTTCATTGCTGGTGATGAGACATAGTGCCCATCTTACAACCCGAAAGCAAACATTAATCTAGCCAGTGGAAGACGCCATCATCACCTCACCCACAAAAAGTTCATCACGTGAAATAAAAGATCAAGACAATGATAATGTTTCTTTTGATGTGAGGGGACAGTGCATCTGGATTTGTTCCACAGGGTCAGATTGCTTTTCTATTTAGAGGTTCTGACAAGATTGCATAACAGTGTGTGACCAAAAAGACCTGACTGTTTTTGCCACTGTGAAAATGCACCTGCTCACACAGCCATCTCAGGGCACCAGTTTGGGGCAAAAACTCAGCGTGCCTTTCTTGCCCCATGCACCTGAGTTACCTGACCTCACTCCTTGTGACTTCTTTTTGTTTCTGCGACTGAAGAGGAACATGAAAAGACAGTGATCTGACAACAGAGAAGTGAAGAACAAAATGAGGAAGGTGCTGTCAGCCACCCAAACCAATGAGTTTGAAAAGTGTTTGCAAGAATGGAATCGCAGATTTGGCAAATGTATTAAGTGTAATAGAGGGTACATAAAAGGTTATTAGTTTATTTTTGTCAAATATATAAATAAATAAATAGCTTTGAAAAACAAATCCCATGGTTTTTTGGGTACCCCCTCATATATCCGTTGGTTTCTCCATTACTATTTCTGTGGATTGTATGTGGATACAAGGTCAAATAAATCCTCGGCAATTTCAGTATTTAGTCCATTTTCTTCTGTTAATTATTGGTCCAATTGTGAGATTTTAGAGGTTTAGTCAGTACAGAAGAGTATAGTCCTTGACCTTCATGACTAAGTGCTTCACGTCTCTTTCATTGTCAGCAAGATGGGAAGAACAAACAATAATAGTTGCATACATACATTGACACGTAACTGCCGGATTTCAAACTGGATTCAGAGGAGAAACAAAGGATAGAATTGCTGAAGTCAGATGGACGTTAGCTGAAAGCAGAGAATACCAGAAAGATGTTTACTTGTATTTCATTTACTATGTAAACACATTCAACCGGGAATTCTGGAACACTTACTTCATTGTGCTCACATGGAACTTGCATATAAGTCAAAGGCAGTTGTGCAAACAGAACCAGGTTATCTTAATTCAGAATGGACTCAAGGGCAGTGAATGGGAGCATAATGAGCATGGAGCAAGGTATTTGTGTATGCATTCAGCTTTCAATACACTGCTTATGTGGAAACATGACAGAGTATACTACAGCTTCTATAGAAAGGGCTATAGAAGCTTTATTCTGCTTATATGCAGCCATAATGCATGCACTACATAGCTCTTATTCAGTTGTTTGAGAGAAAAAGAGGATGAGCCACTACCTTCTTCAAAGCAGCTGTCCTCTTAAACGTGGCGTTGGGCTCCCTGCTCGCTACCGTCATGCCACCTTTTAGTCGGCTCCGTTTTACAGCTTGCATGTCTGATTCTCCAGACTTCACCATATTCTGTGAATTCCCAAAACCCTTTTGTTAAATTTCTTTTTTCTAGGATATTAAAAGTGACGTTATTTACTTTTAATAAAATCTCAAGTGTACTGATTTATATCCTCTCTGTTTTAGATTATCTTATTGACATAACATTGCCAGATGTTCAAGGAAATTCATCATTTGTAAAGTTGAACGGTATCTCCCTCTCTACTCTCACTGCCTTTAAGTCAATTTCTGACTCACAGCAACCCTGTAGGATGGACTTGAAATCCACTGCTCTTGTGGGTTTCTGAGAGTGTAACTCTTTTTTAGAGGTGGAAAGCCTCATCTTTCTCCCATGGAGCTGTTGGTGGTTTTGAACTACTGACCTTGTGACCACTATATGACCAGAGCTCCTTGTTTGAGGCCCAAAGGAAAGGATATTACAACCATATTTTCAAACATTAATTGATGATCTAAATCCACCACTCCCTTCATATCTAATATTTAAAATAGCTTTAAAAAGACCTATGTTAACATTAAAACTTTCTCTTTTGCAAGTAAAGTCACCAATTTTGGGTGGGGGAAGAAAATGCTAGCTTTAAAGCTATTCTTTAGAAAATATGTTCTCTTTGAAAAAAATGAAATTGAAATAGTTATAAGATCAACTTCAACAACCATCAGTTATGTGCAAAAAAAGGTATATTTAAAAAATTAAAAACCCAGTTCATTTCCTCAATCATTCACAATTGTGTTTGCTTACTTTTATTGTTCAAATTTTATTTGTCTTAAGAAGCTCAGTAAGTAAAAGCCACTTTAAAAAGATCTGCAACCAGCATTATTGTATTAAAGTTGCAGACAACCAACTCAGACCTGCCTTCAGATTTAATTCTAGATGCCCTTTCTCTCCTGCTCATGTGAATAAATAGGAAAAGGATTTCCGTTAGCTAGATCTCTGGTTTCAGCAGAAATGCAATCATCATGGTTTCTACGTGTTGTATGTACACTCTAACTCAATTTTCTCAGCATTATTTAGACACGCTCACTGCTTAAACCTGATTGGAAGCCTTCCCGCCCATACCAATTAACCTAACCCTGCAATTTCTTTTTACCCAGGTGTCCTTGAATCCTCCCTTGTTCTCCTCTGTGCTGCTTATTTGAATTAGTTTGAATCCATTCCCAGAAAGGGTTTGTAATCTAAAAATTGTCTTAATCTCTTTGGTCCAATTTTTCCTGGTCTTTAATTTCTCAGGGGACCCAATTGGATTTCCAAACTTTTCTACACATTCCATGGGACACTATTTTTTAAGTACAATATTCTTTTAGTGTTTTGCCCATGGGAACTGACACTCTAAAAAGAGAAGTCATCAGCCAAATGGCAATACAGAGTTTTTCTCTCTTCCACTCTCATAGGATTTTTAGTTGCTTCTCTCAGTAATGTCCATGAGGGGAAGGAACGTCAAAAAGCATGTCTTAATGGCCGCACAACTTCTACAGGTTATTTTTTTTAATTGAAAAATAGAAATCAATTGAGTGGTATGAAGCCAGCTATGCACTTGCAATGAGAGTTTCTATGGGTATTTAGGGCCTGATTGACATAATTGGTGGAGGGTTTTGTAAAGCATCAATAGAAAATTAATTATTAACTTTATAATCACATGATGTATCAAGAGCATAATATAGTCATTAGAGGGGATGAGTATGTTCTCTGCAAATGTTTCATTTGGAATTTGGATACCTTTCAGTGTCTCATCTCTAGATATACTATGATTAACCTTTAAAATTACAACATGGATTTAAGAGATAAATTGGCTTCTTAAGTGCAGATTTTTGTAGTCCTCTGCAAAGAGTGGCCAGATGCTCACACTTGTTCACATATATTCCCTTTTTTTCTATATTTCTTTAGCTGGTATTTATTTTGTATTGGCATTTTCCTTTTAGTAAATAAATTGAGCTTTGTAGGACAATGGATAACTTTGAATCTACCATCTGTGTAAAATGGATAGCTTATACCAGCCAAAAACCTAAATATGGTAATACATCCAATTTCTCTTCAATCTGTTAATCGTTTTAAATGGTGACTCCTAGAGTTATATATGAGGGAGTACCCAAAGAAAACTGGAACTTTTTTCAAAGCTATGTATTTAATTTTTTAAAACACCTTATCACCTTCAAAGTACATTCGATTGCACTTAATCCATTTGTCAAATCTGTGATCTCATTCTTGGATACATTTTCAAACTTATCTGCTTGGTTGGCTAACAGCACCTCACTTGTTTTTTTTTCTATGTCATCAAATCACTGTCCTTTCATGTCCCTCTACATTCACAGAAACAACAACAAGTCACACAGAGAAAGGTCATCAGGTGAGTAAGGTGTGTGCAACAAGAGACATGCTGTTTTTTTGTCATAACTTGGTGCACTGAGCTGGCTGTGTGAGCAGGTGCATTCTCATGGTCGCAAACCCAGTCCCCCATCTGCCACATATGAAGTCTCTTATGTCACACACTGTTACATAATCTTTTCAGAACCTCTAAATATTAAGATTGATTAACAGTCTGAGTTCATGGAAGGAACACCAGGAACTCCAAATCCACTATACCCTTAATGCCACAACCGTTTTATTGGGGGACACCCCCTTGTATATACATTATATATATATATATATATGAGAAAGAGAGCAGACAGGGAAATATAGGGACGTTTATATCTCAGGAAAATAGCTCACAGAGTTATAGAAGCGGGCAAGTCTAAGTCCAGGAAGGTTCTAAGCATGTGGATCAGATGTTAAACTGGGGGCTTCTACTGACTTGCATATCATCTGGGGCTGATGAATCCAAGAATGGCAAGAACACCCCAGGCTGATGGCTACAGAGGCAGATAAATACAAGTTCAGTAGATCTGGCTTGTGACTGGAGAGCCAAATGAATTAACTGTTGGCAGATCAGATGACTCCTTGTGGCTCCTCATATCATTGCATAACAAGGTGGCCTTTGGCTCAATTCTAAAGAACCAGAGATCAATGAGCCAAACACAGTATTCAGAACCAGTAGAAATTAAACATGCTTCTCAGCATTGATTTTTTTAAAAATTTGGAGCTCTTTAATTTTCTTAAATTTTATTCAAATCATTTTATTGGGGGCTCATACACTTCTTATCACAATCCATACACACATCTATTGTGTCAAGCACATTTATACATTTGTTGCCATCATCATTCTCAAAACATTTGCTTTCTACTTGAGCCCTTGATATCAGATCCTTATTTTCCCCCTCCCCCCCACTCCCACCTCTCTCATGAACCCTTGAAAATTTATAAATTATTTTGTCATATCTTCCATTGTCTGACATCTCCCTTCAACAACGTTTCTGTTGTCCATCCAGGGAGGAGGCTATATGTAGATCCTTGTAATTGGTTCCCCTTTTCTACCGCACCTTCCCTCCACCCTCCAGTTATGGCCACTCTCACCACTGGTCCTGAAGGGGTCATCTGTCCTGGACTTCCTGTGTTTCCAGTTCTTATCTGTACCAATGTACATTCTGTGGTCTAGCCAGATTTCTAAGGTAGAATTGGGATCATGATATAGAGGGGGGAGGAAGCATTTAAGAACTAGAGGAAAGTTGTATGTTTCATCGTTGATACCCTGCGCCCTGGCTTGCTCCTCTCCTCCCCTCAAGTCACTGGGTGTCCAGTTGTCTACAGATGGGCTTTGTTGTTTCTGGGCTAGATGGCCGCTTGTTTACTTTCAAGCCTTAAGTCCCCAGATGCTATATGTTTCGATATCTGGGCACCATCATCCTTCTTCACTACATTTTCTTATGCACACATTCATCTTCAACATTTATGTGGGGAAGGTGGTCACACACTGATGGTTTTTGTTCTTTGGTGTCTGCTACTTGATCCCTTCAACACCTCATGTTCCCACAGGCTTGTGTGCTTCCTCCATGTGTGCTTTGTTGGTTCTGAGCTCAATGGCCACTTGTTTATCTTCAAGCCTTTAAGACCCCAGATGCTATATTTTTTGATAGCCGGGCACCATCAGTTTTCTTCATCACATTTGCTTATGCACATATTTGTCTTCAGTGATCATATCGGGAAGGTGGGTACCCACTGATAAGATTTTTAGTTCTTTGATGTCTGATTCTAGGTCCCTTCTACACCTCATGGTCATACAGGCTGGTGTGCTTCTTCCATGTGGGCTTTGATGCTTCTGAGCTAGATGGCTGCTTGTTTACCTGCAATCCTTTAAGACCCTAGATGCCATACCTTTTGATAACCAGGCACTATCAGCTTTCTTCACCACATTTGCTTATGCACATATATGTCTTCAGCGATCATGTTTGGAAGGTGTGCATCATGGAATGCCAATTTAATAGAACACATTTTTCTTGCATTGAGTAAGTACTTGAGTGGAGATCCAATGTCCATCTGCTGTCTTAATACTAAACCTATAAATATATGCATGTAGATCAATTTTCCCACCATCCTATAGAAATATATTTACATATGTAGATGCCTGTATTTAGACCCCTATAAATACCCTTTTTCTCCTAGCTTTTTACTCTATTTCCTTTTTCTTTCCTCTTGTCCCACTATCATGCTCAGCCTTCATTTGGGTTTCAGTAATTTCTCTCAGTTACATTGCCCTTGCTGAATCCCTACCAGTCCTCTCACACCCTCCTTGCAACTAATTTTGGATCACTTGTTGCTCCCTTGTCCCTGGGTTGGTCAATACCACCTCCTTATCCCTGCCTCCCCATCTCCCATGCCCCTCTGGAACCATCTGTCCCGTTGTTTTCTTCTCCAGACTGTTCATCCAGCTTATCTTATCTAGATAGATCTGCAAAGATAATAATACTCAGCATTGATTTGTATAGAAATTATGCCACACATTAATGAAACTTACTTTAAATTGCTACAGGACTAAGACCTTAATCTTACAACTAATTGGCTGCTCACAGCATATCCCATTATAATTGATTACATTGTATTAGGTCACATCAAGGGGAATTATTAGGCCTTAACTGCCTAACAACAAAGAATCCTGGCTCAACCAAGTTGGCACAGAATCTAGCCAGCACAGATGGCCAGACACCATCTCATATGTATTAGATGTGTCATCAGGAGGACCAGTCTAGAGAAGGGTACTGTGGTTGGTAATGAAAGGTGAGCTGAAAAGAAGATCCTCGATGCAATTGTTTGACTGTGATTGCAACATAGTGCTGGCTTTTTTTCCCTTTCATTTTATTGGGAGTGCTACAGATATCATAAAAATCCATAAAAGCCAGGAAATGTTTCATGTTCCTTTAGATCAATAAGAGTTGGAACTAACTTGAAGGCACAGAACAGCGGCATAATGCTTATACATTTGATTTTTGCTATTTCTGCTGCTGTTTCTTACTATTTTTGCATCTGGCCCAAGATCATACAGTATTAATTTTAATCTTCTAAATCAAGAACTCCATATTTAATTAAAGGAAAAATGTGAATGGTTTTCCATCTAAATTACTGTGACTATGCATTTATTTTGCTGCAATGCAATTTAAAATCGTTACACTCATTTCCTATGCAAATGTGTCAAAATTGACGTTCAATTTTGCTTTGTTTATAACTCATTGAACACTTAAATGGAAAAATGTGACTTTCTATCAAAACAAAAACAAAGTATGAATTAAATTGGAAATGTCCAAAATACGTGGTTAAAATATTTTAAGTGCAAGTTCCTGGAGAAGTGGCAGAAGTACATCAGAAAGCAGATTCCAGTCTCCTCTCATCAAAGCACAGCCATGAATTTTCATGAATTGGACCCCTTGTTAAGTGCATTTACTCTTCCAAGTGTCCATTACTGCACCAGATATTGCCTGTACTTCTCATTGTCCTTGGTTTCATAAAGCCAAACTTGCCTTTGGCTAAGTAAATAGAATAAAAGTATGTTTATTGTTAATATACAGAATTGTTAGGCTCCTGAAAAACCAGATTCAAGACAGTGCAGGCAGAAATCTTTCCCCAAATGGAATAATAGAATTGGGGTTTTGATAAAACGCAGTTTCCCCAAACTGGTAGTTTTACTGGGGTTTGTGTTTTAGAAACCTTTAGCATTGCTATGAAAGGAGAAACAGAAGACAATAGAGACTGTCTCTACCCTCAGTGCTTCAGTCAATGACTCTGATCCACTTAAAAGGCTTGGCGCTTGGTGACGAATCCGCCTAATATTATGGAAGTCTAAAAAAGTTTGAATATCCAATATTTTCTAGTTCTTATGGGGGAAGATTTTGGCTCCTTTAAAAAATATTTTTTTAATAGGGGAAGATAGGTATTTACAGATCATGGGGAAGTTTCATTGACCTTCCACATCATCGAAAATAAACAGCTTTAATATATATACTCCTTAAATGCCTAACCTTATTACTTATAAGTAAAATGTAATTTATTTTATTTGATGACAGAATGGAATATATAGAAAGAAACATTGTGAATGAGAGAAAACTTTGGTAGGCAGAATTTAAGAGAATTTAGCTTTCTAGATTCCTATGTCTTGATTATTTATTCACATTTAATCTCATTACTTCTGTGGGGAAAAAACAAACTTTAAAGAAAGAATTGAAATTAATAATCAATTGACCTTGAAATAGACTTCTTTCTGGGTTCAGTGTTTTTATACAAGTCCTTTAAAAAACATAAGAAGAAGGCAGAAGAGTAAGGGACAGAGATATGACAAAAGAGGGAGATTAAAGAAATTCAAAACCTGGAGATTCAACATTTCTTTGCTGGCTGTGAAGATCATGAAAGATATTCATAATTCCAAGAATACAGATGACAGCTGATGTTGACAATCACCCTTATCTTAGAGCAATCAATGAAAGGGAACATCCGTTCTCTAATCACAGGAACTAAATTTGCTCAACAACCTGAATAAACCTATAAATGAATTTATTCCTACAAACTCCAGAAGTAAATATAGCATATAGTCATCTTCTTTGGAAAGCCTACATAGGAAACAAGCTAAAATGGGAAATATCGAATTTCTTACCTTCAAAACGATGAAATTGGTTCTCCAGGGATTGTTCTTTCCTGAAAATTTGCCGAAAAGATGCAAGACAAAATCTTGCCAACTTTGCTTCCAAGGAGCACTTTTGCCTTACTTCTTCCAAAAACAGATCTGGTTAGCAATCCATGGACTTTCAATATTCTTCTCCAGGACCACAAATGCATGTTGGTTGGACAGGGACTGGAAACCCCAAGACTGTGGTTCACAAAAACCCTCTGAGTCTGGAGCTGAAGTTATCTCCATGGCTCAATTTCTCAGTCAAGCATAGACAGTTCTATACAGTGAATAACAACACTACTTAAGTGTGCACACATTAGAACTATTGACTATTTTGAATAGAGGGACAGCATTTACTGAAGGACTAGGTTAGAAGGGTTAGGAAAAGTAAAATGAAGGCAGGGAACACAGGGAGAAGACAGTCACGGGACAGGTGATTTGCACTGAGGGGACAATAATGAATGACATGATATAAAATGTATATGAATCATTAAATATAAAACGAATGATTGACTTCTGAAAGCTTTAGTCACAATAAAAGGGTTTTAGAAAAGCAGAAAGAAAATGAGGAAAAATAATTAAAACAAAGGAGAGCAAGAGTATTTTAAACAAGACTATAAATGAATAATAATAAATAATCATTTTAAAGTGCTATCCAAATGATTAAGAAAACTCTTCCTGGGCTCACATAACTTGAGATTCAGAGATAAATCTCTCCCCAGAGTGGTTTGTGTTATTGACGCTAAGACGTCATCAAAGACCACCAGTGGTATCACCTATGTCTTAAGGTTTCTTTCTTTCAGAATAGAAAAAATATTTAGCACTCCTAATTTGGAAACCATGTCACACTGCCCCCGCCCCCAAAGTGAGTAAGAACAGACTACTGATAGTTTTTCTCAAAAGAGTAAGTAAAGAAATTTCCCCAAATGTCTAGCAAACACTTACGCTAGCAGTTTTTAGCACAGATGAGTCAAGCAGACATTTCTGATCAAATCCCAAATTTAAAAAAAAACCATCTCATCTGCAGTAATAGGATATAGAGTCAAATTCCCTAAGCCACTTACCTCTTATACAGGAATTGTAGGCAGATAGATATTTAATTTGACTTAAAATTTTCATACCTTATTTCTATTTATTTTTTGGTAGGCGTCATTAGTGACATAGCTCAGATATTATTTTAGTGAAATTAAACTTGAAATGTTCATAATTGTGTAATTAATTATAATCAGCTTTAATTACATTTTCTAATTAATCAAAGATCATGAGCATGGCACCTTGCGCAGTCAGCTGAACAGCAAAATGCATGTGAAGGGTGGTGGTTTGTATAGTAAACACCAAAAGAAAGAAGAAGTAAAATATTAGGTAGTAAACACATAAATCCTCCTTCAAGACATTTACTAAAAGCCTCAATTTGGTGTCCTCTGAAGATCTGAGGGATGGCATTTCACCTTTGGCTTTCCAGTTTGTAGGTTAAGACTATCGGGCTCTTCTGAGAAACGAGGCAGTGCTGGTTTCTAAAGTCACAAGTGTTGTGGCTATAGTTGTTCGTTGCCATCGAATTGGCTCTAATTCCTAGCAGCTCTGTGTACAATACTGCCTGGTCCTGCAACAGGCTCACCAGTGTTGCTAAGTTGGAGTACACACATGCAGCCCTGTGCCAATTCATCTCCTGCAGTTTGATTGTTTTTTCCTTTTTTCACTTTGTTATTGTTGTTGTAGTCGGTGTATTTGAGTTGGTTCCTACTCACAGTAATCCTAAACACAGCATGGTCATGTGCCATCTGCACAATGGTTAGGTTTGAGTTTATTGTTGCCAGCACTGTGCCAATCCATCATGTAGCGGTCTTCGTTTTCACGGCGCTCTGCTTTCACTGATGAGCTTTGCCGGGCCTGGTCTCTCCTGATAACTCTTCCAAAGTACATCAGGTGAAAAATCCCTGTTCTCCCTTCTAACTCTGGTTGTACTTTGTCCAAGATGGATCTCTTCTTTCTTCTCGCAGCCATAGTTTATTTAAAATTATTCTCCAACACCATGATTGGAAGGCCTCAATTCTCTGTTCCTCCTTATTCATTGCCAGGCTTCACACGCATTTGAGGCCATTGAAAATACTGTGGTTTGGGTCAGGCAAACCTTGCTCATCAAGGGAACATTTTTCCTTTGATTTTTAACACTTTAAACAGTGTTTTCTAATAGTTTTGATCACTGTAACATTTTAAAGTTTTCTTTCTTTGATTTTTATTTCTTTTGTTTAATCTGAATTTGGGGCCAAAGTTTACAGGTGAAATTGGTTTTTTATTCAACAATTTATACACATACAGCTTTCTAACATTATTTGCAATTTTCTCAATGTAATAACATTTTTCTCACTTTGTCTTTTGGTTGCCTGTGTTCTTTCGTGCTTCATTTTAACGTTTTCGGCCTTCTGAGGTTTGTTTTTGGCAAAAGCTGCCAATTGTAGATTAGTTAATGTAGAGGATGTATGTAGTAGTATTTACCTTTTTTATCTATAAGTTTTATACACATCTCTATGACTTCCTATGCCTTGATAACACTGTATGGATCACACCCTTGATCTGTATTGCATTTCTCTTCACTCAAATGAATAGAAATCTGTTTTTTCATTATAAATTTCTTCTCCCCTTCCTTTTAATATCTGTCAATCCTCATATATTTTTTTTTGCATTTTTATTCACTTGTTCTCATACAGTATTTGTCCTTTTTCCATTGACTTTATTTTATTTACTTAACAGATTGCTTCTAGATTCATCCACATTGTGAGGTATTTCTTGGATTTTTCATTATGCTTTAACATTTCACCAAACAATATTGAATTGTGTTTAGGTACCACAGTTTTTTTATCCATTTAGCTGTGCACTTTTCATCTATTTTCTATTGTGAATAATGCTGTGATGAATACGTGTGTGTTTTGACATATTGCTTTAGCAACTACAGGTAGTATTGAGATTGCCAAATAAAATAAAACTGCAGTGTCTCATGATTTTTCATTAGTTATATATGTGTAGGATTCTAAAACGAGTCATTTGTGTGTACATCAGGCAGCTTGCCTCTGTGTCTGGGAACCATATTGAATTTCAGTTTCCTTTTCCAGTCATAGTATTGTCCTTTCCTGAGCCCAAACAAAGAAGCAGAGTGGTGTAGTGAGTTTAGTGAAGGGCTTTTAATTACAAGGTCAGTAGTTCAAACTCACTAGTTACTATGGGAGAAAGATGAGGCTCCTTCTGCTGCAGAGTTTATTTGACTTACTATCTTTGATTTCTATAAGTTATTGCAGGTTTACATGCTTAATTTTAAGAACACATGTATTTCTGGTCCAAACATACCCTCACAAACTTCTGAAGTCTTTTATTTAACTTTTTTATTTTAATTCCAATTTTCACTTTCAAAATGCTGAGAAGAAAATTAACAAAGGTTGTATCTATGAGGGCTGACACCTTGATATTCTACGTTCACAGACTAGAATTGTTATGCAAACCAAGAGCTATGGGTGAGAATTAGTTTCCCAGACCCAGTCCTGGTGCTGGATTTGGGGGAATAGTTCCTGAAGGAACACAGTGGTTAAACGTTCAGCCTTGACTTCTATTGGAAGTAGTGTGAGTCTGAGTATTTTAACATGAACTGAGTGGCCTTAAATTGATTACATCAAGAATTCTTGTCTTTGAAATTAAGATAAAATGATCTCCGTCAAAAAATTGTCCACAATTATATGATATAAGACATCTGAAAAATTTCAATAATACTTGTTGCAAAATAAGCATTCAGCTCATTATTCTTTATTTTCTTATGTTTGGCACTGCTATTGAAATATACCATGTAAGGACACCTAAATCATATTGAGCCAGGGCATAACCTTTCACTATTAGCTGTTTGAAACTCCTCTTTTATTGGATACTCCTTAGTGAAGAAACTTGGAAATACACCATGCATTCCTAATATGGTTTTTCCCCTTCAGTGTGCATGTGGCCTTGCAATTTACAAGTAAAATGAATGCTACTATTTAAAATTCATTAAAGTTTAGAGAAAAAAGTCCATTTCATCTCAAGTAAAATTTTCTTTGTTTCCTCACTGAGCAGAGGACATTTAGGGAGAAGTACTTTATTCTAGTGTGTTAATGTATCACAAGTGAAACTACGTGTAACTTCATGATGCCATTGTCATTAAATGAAGTTGACAGTAAGTGGGATAATTGTTTTGTGTCATAACCAGGCTATCAGGTATGAAAATATATTTTACATATTGCCACTACTTTTTTTTTTCTCCAATATGAATATTTGAACATCAGGTTCTCATTGATTGCTTTTGTTCTGCTTTAATACTTATGGTAGACAATGTTTTTATAAAGCTCTCCATAGGGGGACACTTGTGGAGGAGTTCATATCACTGTCCTTATGCCAAACGGACATAGGGAAATGAGTATTTGCAATAATTGTTTGATCTTGGAAATCTTAATTCTAACACTAGTCTACCAGGAGCCACATCATAAAATTGAATGAAATGCATGATGCTTTGAAAAGGGAGAGAGAAAACTTCTGCTTCCATCCTCTGGACAATATGCAAAGAGGACTTGGCAGCATGTTTAGGACAATGAGAGGCATCTAGCTTCCGTGCCCTGTAGAGGAGATGACGTAAAATCCCCAGAATGTTTGCGGCAAGTACTTTGTTGAACTCAGGCTATTTTAAAATTGTTTGAATTGCATTATTTTAAAATAGATACACAAAGGAAGGGAACTGAATATTTCAAGGATGAAAAGCTACCTTGGAAGCTCCAATGGAGAAACAAATTATGAAATTGGGATAGTAATACCTAGGTTCCCAAATTTATTTGATCTCATAAGCCCTCTTCAGAAAAAAAAATTACTCCACATTACATTGGCAATTAAAAACTTTTGTACTGTATATAGTTCACTATATAGGATTAAATGTAGGTATATCCTGTTGCAATGCCCTTGTATGTTCCAAGATCTCCCACGGGGTGATAACTCCTACTTTGGGAAACACAATAGTAGAGTCATGGTACTTAATAAAATGAAATCAAGTTATGTATCAAAATGACTGCTAAAGTATTACTCTATCCAGACTTACATACAGACATATTTACATGACTTTTTGAACTTGTCTCTTTGATACTACTTAAAAACCTGGAAACTAAATGGAACATATCCACCTTAAAAGTAAAATAATCTCCTGGAAGATAACATCAATTCAATAATTAGACAAAACTGTGATCATTGACCTGAAGTTATCATCATATTAGCAATCGATTCTTTAATCCAAAGGTGTATATTAAAATTTCCACTGAATCATAGAATTTATAAGTTAACAAAAGTTTTCATATGAGTTGGGTACTACATAAAATGGGAAGAAACAGCTTCAAACATCCTTTAAAAATCAGAATGTGGAAGTATATAGTATGAATCTAAGAAAAGTGAAATGAATACAAATAAATAAATCTCATGCATCTGTATGCCTTGGCAATAATGAATTAAAATGGACTAATATTGGCCATTTTAATTGTATTATCATTTGATCTGAAATGTCAGGAATAACCAATCGAAGAAGATTGTTATATTCATTGTCCAAAAGAACCATTCAATGTCAATCTTGAAGTATACTGCCTTCAGTTATAGAAGAATATCCATATGCTTACAAGAAAGGCTAGTCAATGACTATTATTCAAATGTCCACACCAATTGCTAGTGGTAAAGATGAAAAAAATTAATGTTTACCTACCATCACCTGCAATCTGAAATTAACTAAGCTTGCAATCAAGGTGCGTTGATAATTACTGAGGGTTAAAACCTGGAAGGACAAACTGATCTGTATTGGAGGAAGTAAGGCCCAAGTGCTTTTTGGAGTGAAGGATAGCAACATTTCACTTTATATAATTTGGGTATATATCAAGAGAGATATGAAGTAGAACATCATATTTGGTAAAGTGAAAAGGTAGCGAAAAAGAGGAAATCTCTTTTTGAGATGGATTGACACAGTGGATGCAACGGTGGGCTCAGGCGTAGGGACAATTGGGAGAATGGCAGAGGATCAGACTACACTTTGTTCAGTTGTGTATAGGGTCACTATGGGTCAGAGCCAACTTGATGGTACTGCTGCATCTTTACAATTGTTATGTTTGAGGCTATTGTTGTAGCCACTGTGTCAATCCATTCTGTCAAATGTCTTCCTCTTTATTTCTGCCCTTCTATTTTACCACGCATAATGTCCTTTTCCAGGAACTGTTTTTTTTCCTGATAATATGTCCAAAGTACACGAGACAAAGGTCTGTGTTCTAATGAGCATTATGGCTGCACTTCCTGTAAGATGAAATGGTTCATCCTTTTATTAGTCCATGGTACTTTCAGTAATCTTTGTCAGACCCATAATTCAAATGCATGATTTCTTCTTCAGACGTCCTAATCCAATGTCAAACTTTCACATGCATGTAAGGCAACTGAAACTACAATGCCTTGGGTCAGGCGCATCTAGTCCTCAAAGTGATATCTTTAATCTTCAACATTGTTATAAGATTTGTGCATCGGACTTAGCCAATGAAATGTGTTACTAAATTCTTGACCACATCTTCCATGAGCATTGATTGAGGATCCAAGCAAGATTAAAACAAACACAAAAACTTGACAACTTCAAGCTTTT
The DNA here is from genome assembly GCF_000313985.2 of Echinops telfairi. Taxonomy (NCBI): domain Eukaryota; kingdom Metazoa; phylum Chordata; class Mammalia; order Afrosoricida; family Tenrecidae; genus Echinops; species Echinops telfairi. The sequence continues at coordinate 67,584,893 of NW_022111372.1, forward strand.
CTCTGTTTATCATGCTGTTTCCTATTGACCTAGTTGTGACAATTTTGGTTTTCTTTACGTTGAGGTATGATCCATACTGAAGGCTGTCATCCTTGATCTTCATCAGACAGCGCTTCAAGACTTCACTTTCATTAAGCAAGGTTGTGTAATCTGCATATAAAAGGTTGTTAATAAGTCTTCTGACAATCCTGTCCCCCATTCTTATTCATATAATTCAGCTTCACTGATGATTTACACAGCATACCGATTCTTAGAGATTGAACATCTATGTGAGAGCATAAAACCATGATACACACTTTTCCTGATTTTAAACCATATAGGATTCCCTTTTTTTGTTGTTGCACAACTGCCTCTTGATACACGTACAAATTCTGAATGAGCACATTGTCATGTTTGCAGAATTCCCATTCTTTTCAAGATTATCCACAGTTTATTAAGTTGAGTGCTTTACATAGTCAATGTGACACCAGTCAACATCGTTCTGGTATTCTCTGCTTTGGGCCAAATTCTGATATCATCATTGATATTCCTTTTTCCATGTGCTCTTCTGGATCTGGCCCAAACTTCTGGCAATCCCCGGTAAATGTGTTGTTGCAACCATTGTTGGAGGATTTTAAGTAAAATGTTACTTGTGCATGATATCAATGAAAGTGTTAGTGAAGAAAGGCTGTGGGGAGGAGAAGAGCCAGTCAGGGTGCAGTGTAGCGATGATGAAACATAACATTCTCCTCTAGTTCTTGAAAGGTTCCTCCCACCCCACCCC
>NW_022111372.1:67586151-67588536 GCF_000313985.2 Echinops telfairi
CCAATAAAATGATTTTAATAAAATGAAAGTGTTCTATAGTTTAAGCATTATGCTCATTCACCTTTGTTGGGAATGGGCACAAAGATGAATCTCTTCCAGTCAGTTGGTTTTCCAAATTCCCTGGCATAGATGAGTGAGGGCTCCCAGTGCTTCTTCATTTTAATGGGTATTCCATCAATTTTTGGATCTTCGTTTTTGGCTAATGCATTCAGCTCGGCTTGAACTTCTTCCTTTAGCACTGTTGGTTCTTGCTCATATGCTACCAACTGAAATGGAGGAGTGTCAAGTAATTCTTTTTGATAAAGTGACCCTATGTGTTCTTTCTCTTCTATTGATGCTTCCTGCATTTTTCAATGTTTTACCTATAGAAACATTCAAAATTGCAATTCAATGCTTGAAATGGTTTTTGAGTTCTTTCAGTTTCATATATGCTATGTTCTCCACCCCACCCCCACTTTGTTTCCAATTCTAGGTCCTTGCACTCTTTGTTATAATATTTGGCTTTTACTTCTTGAGTTGTCCTTTGAAATTTTCTCTTTAGCGACTTGACTTTATCCTTTCTTCATATGCTTTAGCTACTCTACCATTAAAGCAAGTTTCAGAGTCTCTTCTGACATCCATTTTGATCTTTCCTTTCTTTCCTATCTTTGAAATGACCTTTTGCCTTTGTCATTAATGATAGTCTTGATGTTTTCCCACATCTCAAAGGTCTTCTGTCATTAGCATTCAGTGTGTCAAATCCATTTTTGAGATGTTCTCAAAATTCAGATGGGTAGACTCAAGTAATACTTTGACTCCTGTGGACTTAATTTTATTTTTCTTCAGCTTTATCCTTAACTTACATATGAAAAATTGAGGGTCTGTTCCAGTGTAAGCCCCTGTTCTGGTGTTAGCTAATGATACTGAGCTACTCCATCATCTCTTCTGAGAGATGAAGTCAATTTAGTTTCCGTGTGTTCTGTCTGGGAAGTCCATGTTTATAGTTGTCTTTTGTGTGGTAGAAAAAAGGTATTTGCCATGAACAAGTCATTGGTTTTGCAAAATTCTATCAGGTGATCTCAGTTTCATTTATATCAAATCCATATTTTCTAACTACTGTGAATTCCTCTTTGTTTCTGACATTTGCATGCCAATCACCAATAACTATCAATGTTTCTTGATTGCATATTTGATCAATTTCCAACAGGTGTAGTTGTTGGAATTCTTCAATTTCTTCCTCAGGAGCCTTTGTGATGGGTGCATAATTTTAATAGTAGTTGTATCAATTAGATTTCATTGAAGGTTCAGGGATATAATCTGATCACAGAGAGCATTGTATTTCATGATGGATCTAGCAAGACTCTTTCTGACAATGAATACCATGTTGTTCCTCTTGATTGTGTTATTCGGGGCAGACTAAATCATATTATTTTTCTCATTCAGAAAAGCTGATAAAAGTCCATTTCATGTCACTAATGCCTAGGTTATCTTCATGTAGGTTATCAATCTTCATGCATTCCATTTCATTTTGGACCATTTTCCCAAGTTCCAATCACTAGAAGATATTTGTAGCTGTTTCTCTTTATCTTGTGCCGTGCCCCATCAGCAAATAAAGACTCTTAAGGCTCCACTCCCCCAGGCATCACAGGATCCACCTCCCCATGCTCGACTCCTGTCCAAAAAATCAGTTCCTTTTTAGTCACATTTCAAGTGTCCACATTTAGGATCCCATGTGCTACCAGCATCTCCAGCAATGTTCTGTTTCCTTTGCTTAGGATTTCAGTATTTGATAATGCTTCTAAAATATGTGTAAGATTTTCATTGGCTTCTTCTTCTGAAGGGGAAGTCAAGTCCTTATTAGTTGTCTGTCCTGAGTCTAGAAGCTCAGCTGATGCCTGTTTTTTTGGGCGGGGGGTTTCTTTTGGGGTGTGTGTGACTCTGCTGGCATTTGAAATACTAGTGATATAGCTTCTATCATCATGGCAACATACATGCCTCCACTGTACAACAGACTGACGATAGTGGTAGGAAACAAGTACTGTCTTCCAGTTGTCATACTGTGGTAGCTTGTATAGTGATGTGATGCTGGAAACTAGGTCATTGATATTTCAAATGCCATCAGGGTCACCCAAAGTGAACAGATTTGTTTAGTAGGATTAGCCTAATAATTAATCCTTTGTAATACTTGGAATGCCTTGATAGAAATGCTGGAACATTCTTTCTTCTGATTCTAAAGGTTCAATGCAGGCAATATGATGTGTATGAATAGGCATTCCCTCTCAATTTGGGGAAGTATGAGGAGTTAAAAATTCTGGGAAATTATCAAGGCTGCTGTCCTGTCATGCCAGAAAGGCACTTGATAGTTGTGAGGAACTTCAACACTTGCCAACTTTTAGCTATATATGA
>NW_022111372.1:67589885-67592085 GCF_000313985.2 Echinops telfairi
AAAGCAAGAGACCTGAGACTAGAAAGGGGAGGCTCACAGAGCTATTTCTCTTTCTGCCCTTCAATTAATCCCACATGTGTTTATCGGCCAGGTTGGCACAATAAACATATTCTACTACCCTTAGTTCATAAGTTTATTTCACTTATTTGTTTGAATAATTGGCAATATCTAGTTATTAAAATAGATATATTATCAGATCATGCTTTGAAATAGATGAAAACATTTATTGCTGTAGAGATTAAAAAAACAAAAACCCAAAACTCCCTGCCACCTAGTCCCTTCAGACTCATGGTGACCACATAGAACCAGGGTAGAACTATCCCTTTGGGTTTCTGAGACTATACCCCTTTTCTGCAGTAGAATGCCTCATCTCTGGTGATTCTCAACAATGGAAATTGTAGTTAGCAGCCAATGCATAACCACTACACCACTGGAGATGTAATCAATATCCTCAGGTTATTACATCAGTATTTTTATCTTTCAGTGAGAACACATTTTCCATTTTAAGTGTGCCTCTTCCTGATTCTCATTTCAGCTCTACTTTTTTACCTCTGGTAAAATATAGGTCAGTGTGCTCAACTTAAAAAAAAAGATGGTCTTTTCGGATAGCATAGGTCATGAATTGAATTGTGTCCCCCCCCACCACCACCACCAACCCCCACCCCAAAAAATGTATCACCTTGCCTGGATTATCATTGGTTTCTCAGTTAGCAATGCAATCTGTTAAGCTTGCATCTTTCACAATGAGAACTAACATGACCATCCACTCCGTTGTGAAGGGGTTAGACTGTGATGCAGCACTTGGGCCCTTATCCTTTGAACATGTAAGAGGTATCTTCCTAGATGGTGGTTTCCATTACTTTTTATCTTGGAAGAGAGAAAAAGAGAGAGAGAGGTAAGCAGAGAAAGAAGGACTACATAAACCCAATAATGAAAGCCAGAATTAGAACACACTGAATTGGGGGTAAGTGCACAGAGAAACTCCTTGACACAGTGGAAGATTGATGCCAAGACACACGAAGATCTCTAAATGTAAAAACGGCTCCCAGGTGTTTAAAGGAGACAAAGTCCTTCCACCAGAGCCCAAGCAGAGAAAAGCCTTCCCCTAGAGCTAGTACTCTGAATTCAGACTTCCATCCTCCTAAACTGAGATATAATATATTTCTGATCATTGAAGACTTCCCACATAGTATTTCTGCTACAGGAACAGAAGATAACTAAGACAGAACTTGGTAAAATCAAATAAAAACTAGTGGGAAAAAAAGCAATGAATTTTAGTTTGAAATAAAAAGGCAATAGTGAAACAACAAAAAATTCCAAAATTTTCTAATTTGAAATTTGGATAAAATATACTGAATAACCTATTTTCAAAGAGTATTTAACAGTAAAAAACATAATTTTTATTATTTAGTTAGCTTTGTCTCAAGAATTATATCAATTAACAAATAACACAATTATCTTTGGTTATGTAAAAGTCAAAGAATAGAATTGTGTCAGGCCAGGTTGACTAGAAAAACAAATTCAAAGACACTCAAGTATATAAAATAAGACACTAATATTTATATCAAGGAGTAATTATATATCAAGAAAATATCTTAGCCCAGTCCAACTGAAGTCCACAAGTCCTATACTAGTCCATAAGTCCCTCCTCAAACTCATGCTGTCACAAGCAATGATGTAGAATGTAGGAAGATCACAGGTTGATGGGTGAAAAGTCATGTGGCTTCAATGGAGGTGGAAGCATCACAGGGCTCTGGCAGCAATCAGGGTAAGCAGCAGGAAGCTGAAGACAGAGAGAGGAAGGGAGGCACCCAGGGCCGTCCTTCTGAGAAGGCCATACCCACAAGGAAGCACCATCAGACTGTGACGTGATGGAAGGTTGAATACCATTTATAAATCTTCAAGTTGACATGGAATTATTTAACTGCCATAAGTATTGAACATACATCCCTTAGGAAGATATTTAATACACTTAGACTAGATATATTTTTTATGTTCATAGGTATTTTCTGTAGTAAATTTTAAAAATTAAAAATATAACAGTGCCAAACAAAAATATTTCTACTAACATAAGAACTAAAAAAAAAAATTTCTACTGTTAACATGAAATATAACATTGTTTTTACTGCTCTAGCTTAAGTAATTAAAAAGGAGAATTAACTAATAGGTAAGAGACTTGGAAAATAGGTAAAATTATATT
>NW_022111372.1:67592185-67611548 GCF_000313985.2 Echinops telfairi
TCTCAGGTAACAATGGTAAGTCATAGAAAGAATCAAATAGATAATTTTACTTACTCTTTTGACGTCATTTATTGTGGAGAAAAATTGACAGTGTAGATTGTACTCGGTGCTCTCTTACATTCTTATCTTCCTTCTTCTCTCATAATCTCATATTTTAGGCACCAACTGTTCCAAGGTTCCTCCGAAAGTGTCCTCTAACATGGGTCTGACTAATGTACACGTGGATCTATTTCTATTTACCGCCAGGACCATGTGGGAGTGGTGAGTGGGATATTTCAAGGCAACTGCAAGTGGTGTACATGCAGTTGGCTCTTAATGGAAAATTGTCCACATGGTTAAATGCTGTCGGTGTCTCTGCTTCCCTTTTTCATGTGTTCCAAACAGTGCACACCATTCTCACATTCTAAAGGATTCTTGTCCTGTTTTTCTAATTGCTGCTAGCTTATGCGCACATAACACCCCCTGCCCTAGTTTTAGAAGTTTATATTCTCTTTCTTATGCTTATTCCTGAGTTTTCCATTTTTCTTTAGAGTTCTGCTTAAGCTAAATATTGTTCATATAACAACAAAGATGCCCAATATACACATCATACACTTTTCAAATCCAGTTAAAATTACATGCCACCCTCTTTTCTCCTAGCTCAATATAATTCCCTTTTAAATGATATGACTTTGTATATACAAAACATATATAAAGAATATAACTTCAGTCAATGGAAGAAAAGCTTTACTTTTTTCATAAATATGTGAAGACAAATAATTTTTTATATCCTTCCTACAATTACCACAAACCACTTTTCTAGGTGTGGTTTTAAAGACACTATGGTGTATATAATTCATTTGTCTAAAATGTTGCTGAGATAGCTAACCTGGTAAGCGATGGGCATATATATCTTATTCAATAATTCTTTTGTGTAGCGATTGAAAAATCATGATTTTCCCATATATTAGTTTATATACTGTCCACTTGTGCAATGATGCAGGGAAGGAAATAGAGAAATATTTTCATAAAGAAAACCCATACTGTTGAAATTTGTTTAATTATGCCATAAATAGTGTTAAAAGTGAAGGAGTTGGAAGTGTAAATAACTGATAGATCAAGTTATAGGGGAGACATAACAAGGAGATATTATGAGAAATAATATTTCTATTTGTAAGAAGTTGGAGAATGGAAAACTAGACAACATATAAAATATATAGAAGTATTAAGGAGCAGAAAACACAATGACAAGAATAGCTTATCAACTTAGTTAAATGTTATGTAAACATAATATTGCATTTGATACAGTCCTCCAAAACACACACACACACACACACACACACACACACACACCTACAGTCTGAGTTTAGACAAAGAATTAAGTAAGTGATATATGATCTAGGCAGAAAGTACAAGCTATGGTTTATACTCCATGAATATCCTAATGGATCTACTACTGGAAAGAAAAGAGGATGGGAGAGAGAGAAAGAGCAAGAGTGAGAGAGAGAGATTTGGGGCTAGAGAAGGAGAGAGTTCCTTCATCCTACCTATCCTTTTATATCATTGCATTGGGCATATCTGCTGTACAAGACCTCTTTAAAGTATTTAAAAAAAAGAATGCTACTTTGAAAACTAATGTGTACCTGACACAAGTTATGGTATTTTCAATCATCTTATATACATGTGAAAGTCGGCTATTGGATAAGGAAGACCAAGAAGAATTGATGCATTTGAATTATTGTACTGGTGAAGAATACGGAAAGTACTCCGGACTGCTAAGAAAACAGTCTGTCTTGGAAGAAGTCCATCCAGAATGCTATGCTAGAGACTAGTATGGCGAAAGAGCCTTACATACTTCAGACGTGCCATTAGGAGAGAGCAGTCTCTGGAGAAAGACATCGTGCTTAGTAACGTAGAAGGTCAGCCAAAAAGAGAAGGGCCCTTGACAAAGTGAGTTGACTCAGTGGCTGCAGCACTGGGTTCAAACATAAGAACATTTTAAGGATGGCTCAGAATGGGCAGCGTTTCATTCTGCTGGACACAGTATCACTATGTGTGTGATCAACTAGATGGCATCTAACACCATCAACGATACTATTCTTATATGTAGGCTCCCCAGTGGCTTAGCGGTACATGATGAGTTGTTAATCATAAGATCATCAGTTCAAAACCGCCAGCTGTTGTGCCGCAGAAAGATGAAGTGTCTTGCTGTGGTAAAGAGCTCCAGTCTCAGAAATCCACAGGCATGTTACACCCTGTCCTGCAGGGTCTCTATGAAGTCAGAATTGACTTTATGGCAGAGAGGTTTTATTTGAGGTGGGGATGGGGTGAGGGGGATATATCCACTTATATACTGGGATGCTGTAAAATATCATCTTTAAATTAGGACAGTCAACACTATTCTGTTCTTTTTCCAACTTCTTTTTTTAAATTATTTTATTGGGGGGCGCTCTTACAACTCTTAGAGCAATCCATACATCAATTGTATCAAGCATATTTGTACATATGTTGCCATCATTATTTGCTAAACATTTACTTTCAATTGAGCCCTTGGTATTAGCTCCTATTTTTTCCTTCCCTCCCCTCCTCCCACTCTGTGACCTCTTGATAACTTCTTGATTATTTTTCTAGTTTTTTTCTATTTCAGCTATTTCATTCTTAGTTCTAATCATTCTCTGTTTTTATGTTTCCAATTTCTTTGGTGTATGCCTCATTTGGTTTCACCATTTGATTGTTGATGTCCACTTGATTGTTTTCTGTGTACTCTATGTATGCATTCTTTAAACATATTTGCCACAATTATATGAACATTATAAAATCTGTGTATCAAACTTGTTTCCCTAGTTTATAGTTTTGATCTTCTCTTGGCCTTGCTTTGCTATTGGGTGGCCCTTCTCTTGTGATTTTGTGTATTTAATATCTCTGATAGATTTAAAGTATTTTGTTATTGTGTTAGTCTGGGCACTTTAGAGAAACAAATCCACAGAAACTCATGTATAAGAGAGAGTTTTATATAAAGGTTAAGTGTTCATCAAGAAGCCAGCCTAACCCAGTGTTGCCCAAGTCCACAAGTCCAATATTAACCCATTAACCCCTATGTCCAACACCAATCCACAAAGTCCTCTTCCATCTCACAAAATACACGCAATGAAGCCAACTGCAGGAGAAAAGCCAAGTCAGTGAATGTGTAAGCATCTCAGCGCTGGCAGGAGTCTCGACATGGCTGTTACAGCTCCCAGGGCTGCATCCGGGCAGGTCCATGTGGCTTCTCCTCAGGGATGTCTTGCCAGCTGAAGCAGGGAACTTGCTGAGGCAGCTGCACCCTGGTCCAACCATCACAAAACAAGAGACCTGAGAACTAGAAAGGTGAGACTCTCTGAGCCATTTATTCCTCAGCCCTTCAATTAACCCCACATGTATTTATTGGCCAGGTTGGCACAATAAACTAACTACCACAGTTATTTTTTGTGTGTGTTTAATTTTGTACTTTGGCTTTTGGGGATTTTTTTTTAAGTCTGAGTTGCAAATTGGCCAAGTGCTCAGCTGCCAACTGAAATCTTGGGGCCTGTTCCTACTGCCTGCTCCACATGAGAAAGATGCTGTGGCTCAGCTCTCTAATGACTCACAGCCCTGGGAACCCTATGGGGAAGGTCTACTCTGCGCCAAGGGTCATTGTGCTCATGAATGACCCAGCAGCAGTGAACTTTGTTACTTCTCAGAACTAAGAGAGGGAGGTTTTATCTTCAGTTGTTTGTTGTTGTTGTTTCCCGCCACAATGATTTTATTCTGGGTGATAGACATTTTGAATTCAATAGTATGCTTCAGTTCTGGGAATGAGGTTCCGGAGGGGAAACAAGGTGGCTGCAGATCCTGATGCTAGCAGTGGAACTCAACTTTCTAGTGGCAGAGGTGAGGGGGGGATCTTTGTCTTTGCCTCATGGGTGCCCTTTCACAGGCTCTTCACCATGTCCTACTATATACAGGGAACCACTTCCTCCTAGGTTATTGTCTCCTGAGGTAGCTCCTTAATTCAAGTTGTTGTTCCCATATGTCTCAGGCCTCATGGAGGTCCAACAAGCACGCTCTTGAAACACCCTTCTCTCCCTTTGTACCCTTCTGACTGGTCGTCATTATGGGAATGTGTGCCACTTAAAGAAGCAGGCGGTTTCTTTCTCAGATTGTTTCCTCTATTCTGTATTTGTGATGTTGCCCTTCCCAATCCCAGAATGACTCCCGTGAGCAAGTACTCCGAAGGCTTGTGACTAGGTTTCTCAACTTTTGTTCTATCTCTATAGAGCAGTCTTAACTAATATTCTCTATTTCACTTCTATACCTGACCTCTAGGTTCTAATGTCAATGTAATAGCTAAATAGAACTCACTGACATAATTCATGATTAAAGGGTTCATTAAGGAAGTTAAAAAGTTGTAATGCCAGCAAGAAATGCTCAGGTTTGAATTGCTCATCAGGACAAGTTCTGTCAAGTCTGTTAATAAGTGTCCAAAGGGAATACCACTTTGCTGTAAGCCTCAAAGTGGGGGCAATCAGCGTAAGCCCACAGGGGGTCAGCAAGCCCAACTTCCTGTATTAAGTGTCCAGGTGCACCCTACTAAGTAAGCCTCAGCTCAAAGGCACCCAGCTCCAAGGGTGTGGGCCAGCAAGCCATTTTCTCCAATTAAGTGCCCTGGAGTATTTGCAAGGCAGATCCCTCCCCCAGAGCACTTGCTTTTACTTGCTCGGTGAGCTGGGAAAGCCCAGCTTTCAGATGCGTGCTCTGGCTCCTGCTTCTGCTGCTGTTCCACTGATGTTGTAGCTGTCTTCTGGATCCAGACGTCCACTGACCAGGAATCACAGATCCATAAGATGCACTCCACTCTTGGCTCTTCCTAATCATGAGATCCCTCCTTCTTGCTTTTCATTTTATTCACAGCAGGCTGGCACTCCAGGGAATTCTATTAACATTATTCACAGGAAAAGTCTATAAGTATCCTCCCCCTCCAGCCTTCTTACCCATGCAAGGAATGATCTTTTGGTGGGAGTTAAAGATTTGACCAGAAGAGCCAATTTAAATAATTCACTGCCCTTGCAACAGCTCCTAATCTCCCCCCTCCCTCTTCTGGATTCATCTCGAATCTTCCACATCTAAGCTATTTCTCTGGGATTTTGAGGCGTCTGTGCTTGTTTTTATTCATTGTTCAGTGTGTTAGTTGTTTAGAACACAAATGGCTATATTCACTCACTTTGCCATCTTACTTTGCACCACTCCTATAAACTCTTTTATTCTTCAGTAACTGTGTTTAATTCCATTATCTTTATTTCACAATCATAAATATATTGTGTGCTTGCTTCATATTTATTAATTTACCATCTCTCTCTTACAAACTCCATATGGACTAAGCCAGTGGTATGCAAATTTAAAATTACATCAGCATCTCTTAAAGAGTTTTTTAAAAAGATAAATTGCTTTATTTCTCATGAGCCCCTACTCCCACTTCAAGTCTGGAGAGAGGCCTAAGAATTAATAATAATTCTAAGTCTCAAAGTATACTGACACTGCTAATCCAAGGATCACTCTGGAGAGCAGCAATCTGTGGTAAAAATTATAAAAGATGGTTGTTGTTGTTGCTAGGTGCTGCTGAATGGATTTTGACTCATAGTGACCCTCTTAGACCAACTGTCCCATAGAACTTTCTGCAGTTTATAAATTGTAGAATTTATCAGCTTTATGAGACCAGATAATACACGCATCTGCCTCCTGAGCTGCACGGTGTGTTAGCACTTCCTTTTGCTTAGCTGCTGAGGTGTTAACTGCTGCCTCACAAGTACTTTGTGTTAGACAGGGTTCTCTAGAGAGATAAAACTAAATTGCTGATAGTTTAATATATTTATTTATAAAGATAATTAGATATATAACAAGAAATGAACTGTTAAATCATATACACATAAACATATAATACAAGAAAGGAACAGTTAAATTATAAAGCACTACAAATGGCTCAATGCAACTCACTCCCATGAGAAAGAGTTGTGAGAGACTAGCAGTCCTTCAAGTCTAGTCTGCTGCCAGATCTTCCTCTATTTATAGAGAGAGCTATGCTTTGTCAGCACAACAGCCAATCAGACGGCAGGTCACCAATTGACAGCCAGGTCACCAACCTCCAGTCCCCAGCTCCAGAGATGTCTTAAGGGACCTCAACTTACAGCGACACAGTCCACAGGCTAGACATCCCACAGGTAGCGTAGCCTGTACATTGAGGCACAGACAAGTAAGGCAGCTGCACACTGGTCTGATGATCAAAGAGTCAGAGACAAGAAAGGTGAGGCTCACCGAGCCATGTATCTTTCTGCCTTTCAGTTAATCCCACTTGTGTTTATCGGCCAGACTGGCACAATAAACTATCTCACACTTCTTCACAATGAAGGAGATATTGTGTCTTCAAGTTGATTCAGATGCGGAGAGACCCTGTGTGACAGAATAGCACTGCCCTATGGTTTCTGAGGCTCTGCTCTCTATGGATTTGTACTGCCATATCTGTCTCCCACGGAGAAGCTGGTCTTTTCAAATCGTGGGGCTGCAGGGTGTGTTAGCAGTTCCTTTTGCTTAGAAGCTGAGTGCTCAACCGATGCACTACGCGTTTAATAAAACATCACGCTTCATGATGACTGAGTCTCAAAAGGTTGTACTGGAAAATTAATGCTATCTTCAAGGAAATATTCATGCAACCAAATTTTCCTTCGTAGTTGACAAATTTGATTCTGTTTTAAGTATTGGTCTACCTACTGTGGCTATAGAGCTTCTGCATGTGTAATTATTGTTCTTTTCATTATCTGGAAATCTAGTTATATGTAAACACGTTTCTGACCTTCAGAAAGGAGAGGGACAAAGAACTGTCCCTGCATCTGATCTCCTTGAGGATTGCAGTCACGCCACTCTCCTTTTAAGTCCATGTGCTGCTGCTTGCTCACTGCCTTCTGACATTTTGCAAGCTGCAAGGCTGGCCCTTGAGATCAGTCCCGCTGTTTGACGTGGCTGGCTTGACTTCCTTCACAATAGCTCAGGGCAGAGCTGAGACTTCTTTTCCTTTCTTACTCTCGTTTTCTTTAGCATTCCAAACCTTACCTCCTTGCTCCAAGTGTGTTCTCTCTTCTCTCCTCTTAGCAATGATGAAGCCTCACAGGAAAATGGAAGAGACTGAATAATTGCTGCATAAGCTTTCCAGTGCATGAAAACTCTTTGAAGTCAATATTATGAAGTGCATTGTGAATATTAAGAAGAGCTACATGATATCTCATTCTTTCTCTAATTATCTATCGCAAGTAGTAACATGGGTAATGAGAATTGGAGCTTTAGCCACAGACAAGATATTAATGTGAAATGGAATTTTAATTTAAATATTGATTAATGTAAAGGTATCTTAAAGGTCAATTAAGTATTTGTTCAATGTAAATAACTGGAAACCTTGCAGCAAATTTAGAGAGGTCTACTTTTAACAGACACTGAGTGAAAATTGGTTTCAAGCTATTAGAAACAGCTCTCTGTCTAGAGATAATTTTATTAAAATGTTAAAGCACTATTCTCTTCTAAAAATAACAGGCACGATAAGGAAATATAGAATTCCTTTTATTGTTAGAGACAAATATTTATCATTTTGCCTTATTTTCTATTAAAGTATATTTCTTTGAAATTTTCCATACATTTGAAAATATTTCACAAGCTACATATGAATGAAGAAGAAAGGAACTGATATCTGAACAAGACACAGTTCATGACTCTCCTTTACTTTCTAGTGTTTTATTTTAAAAGTTTAAAGTTCTAGCATTTGTCCCTCTAGAACTTCCTAAGGTGTTATTTGATTAGCTCTGCATAAAGCAATGCCTTGAAAGCATCAGCTATCTGCTTCCTGGGGTTTAAACATACAAAATATTAGTTTGGGGAAAATAAAGTAGAGACAAAGATTTGGCATTTCATATTCACCACCTTTGAGAGTTTTTGTTTGTTTATTTTGAAGCAGTTTGGCAAAATGACAGAAAATGCGAAGCAGAAGTAATAGGGTCGGCCATGTCATTATAGGCTTATGTAAACTAATTACAGCATAAATGCCACACTGGCTTTCAGATGTTCATTTATAGGGCAATTCTTCAGGAGAAAGATTTGGTTTCTGCAGTTTCCAGACTTCAATTAAGCTCTCGCTTATGTTTCAGAGCCTCTCCTCAGAGCCGGGGGGATAAGGAGATTCATTTAAAGGATAGTTCTTAGGTATCCTTAACATAATCAATATTCCAGATTATTCTAGATAGAAAAATCAAACCTTCTGTTGAAATGTACAGCGAATATTGATGCATTTGTGTGGCTCTATATTCCATGAATAGAGCAATGACAGATTTTGCTCTACTTTACATACCCATCCAAATGGAACCACTATAAGTAGACGCTGTTGTTATTAGATGTCACTGAGACCACTCTGGCTCATAGCAACCCAATGCGCAACAGAACAAACATTAACCACTACTGGTCCAAATTGTTCTGACCTTTGAGTCCGTTGTTGCAGCCACTCTGTTGCTCCATCTTGTAAATGGGTTCTTCTTTGCTCCTCCTCTACTTCACCAAGTGTGGCGTCCTTCTCCAGGGACTGGTCTCTCCTGATAACATGTTCAAAGTATGTGAGATGCAGTCTCACTATCATTGCTACTAAGGTACATTCGCCTATTCTTCCAAGACAGATTTATTGTTCAATGGTACCTTCAATATTACTTGTCAGGGTCATATCCAAATGCATCAGCTTGTCATTGTGATTCCTTACTCAATGTTTACCTTTCACTTACATATGAAGAAAATGAACAGACTTTGTCTTTGGTCAGGGGCACCTTAGTCTTCAAAGTAACATCCTTGTTTTTCATCACTTTACAGAGACCTTGTGCAGCAGATTTGCCCAATGCAAGGCATCATTTGCCTTTACTGCTGCTTCTATGGCATGACTTGTGGGTCCAACAAGATGACATTCTTGACATCTTCATTCTTTTCTCCAGTTATCATGATGCTGTTGCTTATTAATCCATTTGTGAGTATTATGGTCTTTTTTACATTGAATTGTAAACCACAATGATGGTTTGGATCCTTAATCTTCATCAGCAAACATTTTAAGTGCTCACTTTCTGTGAGCAAGGTTGTGTCATCTACAGATCAGGTTGTTGTTAGTAAGCCTTCCTCCAATTCTGATGCCACATTATTCTTCATTTAATCCAGTTTTTCTGAGTATTTCCTCAGCATATAGATTTAAAAAGTATGGTGAGCAGATACAATTTTAATACATATCTTTCCTGATTTTAAACCACACAATGTTTCCTTGTTCTTTTCACGCAACTCCCTCTTGATATATGTACAAGTTCCTCCTGTGCACAATGAGGTGTTCTGGAATTTCCCTTCTTCCCAAGACTATCCATAGTTTGTTATTTTCACACAGCTGAATGCTTTTGCATAGTCAATGAAACACAAGTGAACATCTTTCTGATATTCTCTGCTTTGAGCCAAGATCAGCCTGACATCAGCAATGATATCCCTTGTTCCATGTCCTCTTCTGAATCCACCTGAACTCCTGGCAGCTCCCTGTCAATGTACTGCTACAAATGTTGTTGAATTATGCTCAACAAAATTTCACTTGGATGTGATATTGAATATTTCAATGATACTGTTCTAGAATTTGAGCATTCTGTTAGCTCAGCTATCTTTGGAATGGGTGCAACTATAAGTCTCTTCCAGTCAGTTGGCCAAATAGGTGTCTTCCAAATTCCCTGTCATAAATCAGTGACTGCTTCCAGTGTTCATCAGTATGTTGAAACATTTCAATGGGCATTCCCTCAAGTCTTGGAGCCTTGCTTTTGTCTAATGCTTTAAGTGGAGCTTGAATTTTTTCCTTTTTTGTCATTGGTTCTGGCTCATATACAACCAAATTGTACAACCAAAAAATTTAGGAACCTTCAGGGTGTTCAGCAAAGGATTTTACTTACAGAGCCATGGATTAGATACCTTTTTTCATAAACATTGGAAGTTATTATCAATAATACTTCAGTATAGAAATGATGGAACACACAACTATCCTCTAGTTCATTGACGTTTCCTTACCCCCACTATCATGACCTCAATTCTACTTTAAAAATCAGATTAGACCATAACATGTACACTGCTACAGATAAGAGCCCACAACACAGGGAATCCAGGATAGATTAAACCTTGCAGGGCCAACAATGAGAGTAGAGAGACCAGGAGGGTTAGGAGATGGGTGTAGAAAGGAATAATGGATCACAAGGATCAGCCTATAACCCCCTCTCAGGGGGATGAACAACGGAAAAGTTGGTGAGGGGAGATTGAGGACGATGTAAGATATGAAAATAATAATCTACAGCTTATCAAGGCTTCGTGAGGGAGGGCGGGCGGGGGAATGAGGGGAAAAATGGGGAGCTGATATCAGGGACTCAAGTGGGAAGAGAATGTTTTGAAAATGATGATGGCAGCATATGTGCAAATGTGCTTGACACACTGGATGAATGTGTGGATTTTGATAAGAGGTGTAAGAGCCTCCAATAAAAGTATTTAATTAAAAAAAAGAATAGTACAGTTTAAAACATTTCTTTAGTTTCAGTATTGCACCTTAAGGCTTGACCTTTTTCTTGAGTTCTTTCAATTTAAGATATATTGATTGTGTTCATCCTTTTCGATTTTCTAACTCTAGGTCTTTGCACATTTCATTACAATATTGCTCTGTGTATTCTTGAGCTGCCCGATGACATTTTCTGTCCAGCTCTTTGGCTTCCTTGCTTTTCCAATTCCCTTAGCCACTCTGCGATTCAGAGCACATTTTAGATCTCTCCTGACACCCAATGTGCTCTTTTCTTTCTTTGCTGTTTTTTCAATGACCTTTTGCTTTCTTCCTGAGTGGTGTTCTTGCTGTTCTTCCACAGCAATTGACTACCGGTTCCTTAGTCAGCCTCTGCTCTGGTTTGACTTGCTGATATTGAGCTTCTCTCTTCCGACAGATCTAGTCCCTTTGATTTCTGCGTCTTATATCTGGATTTGTATAGTAAAGATTTGTGTTGTTGAAAAATGTTGTTTTCTTTGAAGAAGTTATCTGTCTTGCTAAATTCTATTATTTGATCTCGAGTTTCATTTATGTCACCAAAATCATATTTTCCAAGTACCGTTTCTTTCTCTTTGTCTCCAACTTTTGCATACAAGCCATCAAAATCCATCAATGCATCCTGATTCCATGTTTGAATCAATTTCAGACTAATGAAGTTCTTAGAATTCTTCAATTCCTTCATCACTACCTTTAGTTGTTTATGCACAAATTTAAATATGTACTGAAAGGATTTCCTTGGTTGAGTTGAGATATAGTTTGATCACAGCCAATATTTTACCTAAAGATTGATTTTGAGATGTCCTTTTTGATGATGAATGCAAAGCCATTCCTCTTGATTGTTATTCCCAGAATAGTAAACCTTTTGATTTTCTGTCTTAAAATGGTCAAAACCAGTTCACTGCAGCTTGCTTATTGATTATTGATGTTTATATATTCCATTTTCTTGTTGACAACTCCAATTTTCCTATATTCAAACCTCATTCAATCCAAGTTCTAATTATTGGTAGACTTTTTCAGATATTTGTTCTTATTTTGAGTCATGCCCATCCGCAAGGGGACATTCCAAGAGCTTCACTCCCACAGGCTTTACTCCATCCCTGTCATTAGGGTCGACTCTATTTGAGAAGCATATATCTTTTCCTCAGTCATATTTTGAGTGCCTTCTGAGCTGCAGGGTTCATCCTGACACTATTTATGGCAATGTTATGCCTCTGTACATTAGGTCTTCAAGATCTGACAGAATTTGCATGCTATCAGTAAGGTTTTATGCAGTTACTTCCTCTGAGGTGGACAAGCTATTTTTTCTTTGTAATCTGTTATTAGTCTGGATGCTGAAACATGTTTGTTTCAGGTTACCCTGCTGATAGTTAAAATACCAGTGACATAACCTACAGCATCACAGAACTGACATAAGTGGTAACATGGGGGGGGGATTAAACTTTTTTTAAATTCTTGAGTAGTCCTCAACAAAGTTTCATACTCACAATCCTGATTAGATAAATTTGAGATACTCTAGAAATAGTTTACTATTCTCTATATTTTTTACACCAGAAATGATTCTGGTTTTAATATGTGAATAAATTAAAAACACTATTAGCTTGAGATTCATTATACCAACTATTTACATTTCACTATATTTACTCAGTCTTCTATTCTATTGCCAAGTCTTTTTTCTAGAAATATTTAATATGGATTATAAAAGACCAAGTGGTGATATGAAATAGTTTATTGTTCTTCCCTGTATCCATATTTTTGGGAACTTCTACCTAGTGGCTGGGTGGGAGCAGGCAGACCAGAATAGAGGACTCTGACTTGAGAATCATTCTGTGTTGTCATTGTGTTGGATATAAGTGAGTCATCTCTGAAGCAAAACCAGAGGACTCCTATGATCTGGCTGAAATGGTGGCGGTAGCAGTGGGATTATTGACCTCGTGTTGAGACCAAGAGAGACCAGAAGCCACCAAAGTGAGTTTCCCAGTCCATGGAAAGAGGAGAGCTTTGAGGAAAAGAGTAAAGCCTTTAGGAACAGAGTAAAGTCTCTGGAAAAAAAGGTGGCTTGAGTAAGGGGCCCTTTGCACATTTACCAGCAGGAAAATTAGCTCGAGTTAGGGAAAAGCCATGGAAACACATGGCTGAGAAACTGAGGATCAGAGAGACATGACTTCCAGCACAGCTGAGAAGGAAAGTTGCATACAAAATAACTGTATTCTTAACGTCTCGAAACCTATTATCCCTTCTAATAAAACCCCATTATTGTATTTTCGATGACTGCTACATAACCAATGCAATTGAACTAGAAGATCAAACCCAGAAAAAATGTAGCATGCTGTGAGCCGGATAGTTGGTGTCAGAGAAGGATAAAGAGGGATGGAGGATGGAGGCATTTTTCACCTTGTGACAACCGGTCTTAGGTTGGTATGAAGTTGGATTCTCCTTCCCCTTCCTAAGCTGGAGAAAGTCAGATATGGCCCCATCCCATTTCTTCAGAACAATTACATTTAAAACCAGGGCCCTTCAAATAAGCAAATGTAACTCCCACCCCACCCCCCAAAACAAAACAGAAATCAACAACAATAACAAGAATAAAAAAACACAGACACAAATATATGGGAATAGATAGGATCATGTGTTGCCATACTGCATAAGATGCCTTCCCTATAAGTTCACACTTAAATGAAGAAGAAATATTCATGCAAATGAAATTGCTACCAGAATGTATTTTCACTTCACACTTATTTGAATGGCTAAAATTCAAATAAAGGTATAGCCACGATGACAGATTGATATTCATTCATTACTGGAGAGAATACAGAATAGAGCTGCTGCTACTGCTGTTGTTGTTGCTGTTGTTGTTGTTGCTGTTGTTGTTAGGTGCCATCAAGTTGGCTTCAACCCATAGCAACCCCGAGCACAACAGAATGAAGCACTGCATGGTTCTGTGTGATGCTCACCATTGTTTCTATGTCGGAGTCACTGATGTAACCACTGTGCCAATCCATCTTGTTAAGAGTCTTCTCTTTTTTGTCACCCCTTCATTTTGCCAATCACGATGTCCTTCTCCAGCGACTGGTCTCTCCTGACAAAATATCCAAAGTATATAAAACAGAGTCTTGCTATCCTTGCTTCTCAGAAGCACTCTGGCTGTACTTTTCCCAACTTAGATCAGTTTTTCCTTTTAGCAGTTCATGTTACTTTCAATATTGTTCTCAAGAAACATAATTTAAATGCACATATTTTCTAGTCTTCCTTATTCATTGTCCAGTTTTCACACACCTATGATGCAAAGGAGAATACTGTGGCTTGGGTCAGATGCACCTTAGTCCTCAAAGTAACAGCCTCACTTTTCGATACACAATAGAAGTCTTATACAGTCAATTTACTTAATGCAATACACCCTTTGATCTCCTGACTGTTGCTTCTATGAGCATTGATCGTGGATCCAAGTAAGACAAAATCTTTGAGAACTTCAACCTTTTCTCCATTTATCATGATTTTACCTATCAGTTCAGTTATGATATTTTTTGTCTTTTTTACATTGCACTGTAATCCACACTGAAGGCTACCATACTTAATCTTCAACAGCAAGTGCTTCAGTTCCTCCTCATTGTCTGTAAGCAAGGTTGAGTCAGCTACACACTGTAGATTGTTAATAAGCCTTCCTCCAGTCCAGATGCTGCACTCCTCTTCATATAATCTGTTTCCCTGCTGATTTGCTCAGCATACAGATAGAACAAGTAGGAGTAGAGGAGGCAACCCCAGTACATACCTTTCTTGATTTTAAACCACACAGTATTCCCTTGTTCTGTTCTCACAGTTCCATCTTGATCCACGTGCACATCTAGAATGAGCACAATGAAGGGTCCTGGAATTCCCATTCTTCTCAAGGTTACCCACTTTATTATGGTTTACACCGTCAAATGTCTTTGAATAGTCAATGAAACACAAGTTAATATCTTTGTGAGTTTCTCTGCTCTGAACCAAGATCCATCTGACATCAAAAATGTTCTACTGTTTCCGTCCAGAGGTATGGACCTGCAGTGAGTGCCGGCCTGAAGAAAAAGAGTGGCCAGTGGACTGATGATCCAAAGGCAAGTTTTATTTCCAAAGTACAGCTTTATATATGATTAGGCAAAGGTGCATAGCATGCATAGAGTAGCAATAACATCTTGATAAAATTGAGCTAAGCACAATCTTATCTTACTCAGTATACTCAGGGAAGCTTGAAATGTGGGAAAACATCATCCTAGCATTCCAGATTACACAGCGTCCCCAAACACCCCAGAGAGTCACTACTAAAACTCAGTAACTCTCCATAGTGTACCTGTTCAACATCTTCAGAATCTGTCCAGAACTTCTGGAAGGTCCCTTTTAAATTGCTGTTGCAACTCTTGTTAGATGATCTTAAGTAAAATTTTACTTCTGTGAGATATTCATGACATCATTCTATAGTTTGAACATTCTGTTGGCTCACCTTTCTTGGGAATGGGCACACATATGGATTGCTTTGAGTCAGTTGGCAGGAAGTTGTCTTCCACATTTCCTTGCATAGATGAGTGAGTGTTGCCAGTGCTTCTTCAGCACCATACCACATTTCAATAGGTGTTCGGTTGATTCCTGGAGACTTTTTTGTGGATAATGTATTCTGAGTAGTTTGAACTTCTTCTTTTAGCAATATTGGTTCTTACTTATGTGCTACCTCCTAAAATGGTGGATTGTCAACAATTTCTGGTACATTAAGTATACATTCTTTCCATCTTCTCTTGATGTTTCCTGCACTGTTCAATATCTTGTCTATACAGTCTTTCAAAATTGCAATTCAACACTTGAAATTTTTCTTGAGATTTTCAGTTTCAGATAGTTGAGTGTGTTCTTTTTTTTGTTTACTAATTCTAGGTCCTTGCACATTATGTTATGTGCAAGGCTTGTCTTCTCAAGCTGCCCTTTGAAATTTTCTGTTCAGCTCCTTGCTTTTATCTGTTATTCTATTTGCTTTAGTAAACTGCTTTATTCTATTTATTAGTCTTAGTTGAACTAAGACTCTTTCTCTTAGATATTTTTCCTATAAAATGAATACTAATATTAACACAAAATCATACAAATAAACGATTAGAACTTCTTTAGGTATAACTGGAAAACAACAAATGACTTTCACTTGAAGAATATAAAAGCAAAACATTGATATATCCTTAAAATTGGATATTATTTAGAAATGAAAAGGGAGAGTCTATTGATACAAATAATTACATAAATGTACATCAAAGACATCATGTTCAATGAAAGAAGCTAGCATTAATAGATTACATGGTTTGTTATTTTACTTCTTAGCCACTCTGGAAAACACAAAATTGTAGTTTTATATGGATGTTTTAATGGCCACTAAGGTTTAGGATTGGAGGAGAGTGAGACTTCAAAGGAGTACCACGAGAAATTCTGTTTAGGGATACGTAACTGGTTGTTGAGATGGTGGCATGAATATATGCTTGAAACATCATTAGAATGTGCGTCAAATGACAATTTCATTATATGAAAAGTTAAAAAATACAATAATTAAAAATTCCTCACACTTATAAGAATTCAGTTACAAATTTGTGTCTGTATTTCTATTGGCCAAGTAACTGAGTAATGCCCATACATAAAATGAAACTAGCTACTGAGATGCATACCTATTTGTCTGAGAATAATATTATAAATATGCCTAATATAATTAAAATATTTTTATATTCATCAATACATGTCAAGAATAGTTTGTAGTTTCACCTTCTGCCAATCTGAGTATTCTTCCTTTTCTTCATGGTCTTTGTTTTTCCATGTGCATTTTTTTAAGTATAATACAGGTTTTATATTCAGTCTTAATTTCTTCTGGCTTGGAACATTCTCATTGGGTGTGGTAGTTACATAATCTGGTGTCAACTTGAAACTATTAA
Organism: Echinops telfairi; assembly: GCF_000313985.2. Classification (NCBI taxonomy): domain Eukaryota; kingdom Metazoa; phylum Chordata; class Mammalia; order Afrosoricida; family Tenrecidae; genus Echinops; species Echinops telfairi. Next base: position 67,608,722 of record NW_022111372.1, read on the forward strand.
GAGTGAAGGGGTGGAGTTTAGTCTTTCAATCAGGTCACAGCTTGATGACCTCATATGAAGGAAAAACTGAGATAAATAGTTCACTGGAAGCCAGACACACACTCTTTGCCTGCAAGACATTCCTATTGAAAAGCCACATGGAGCTACACTGATAGAGCTAGAGCCCTGGAGCTGCAGAAGCCACAAGGAAATCCATGCCAGCGCAGAGATGCTTCCACCCCACTGGATCCACAAGAGTTAACACCCACTGGCTTGTGATCTTGCTGCATTCTGTGTCATTGCTTGTGTTGCGTGAGTCTGAAGAGGAATTCACAGACTGGTATCAGACATATCAGTTAATATCGGGCTTATCAACTTGATCTGGACTGGGTTGTGATATTTTCTTAATTTATGATTACTCTTTGATTTAAAGTTCTCTCTTACACATGTATGAGTGTAAATAAAGTTATTTCTTTAGTCAACCTGGACTATACTATGGGAAATCTCTGTAATTCTCCTGCTTTAACCTAATATCTCCTTGCTGAAGATGATTTTTAAATCTATACCTATAGTCCTAATCTCTTTTTATCCTTTTAATATTCTGTGTATGATAGCTCTTCTCAAAGGTAATATAGAATGGGTAGTAGAAGGTAGTTCTACCTATCAGTTACCACAATGTGATCAATTTCAAAAGCAAGGTCTGTGATTGTCAGTGTATTTTCTTTATATGTGCTTATTGAATATCTTTCCTTTGTTTATGTGTGATATATCAGATACAATTAGACTCAGTGTGATTTCATTTATATGTATGGTAGATGTTTGATGTTAAGTATACATGTGATTTTATGGTGATTTGTGTGATTTGACCATTCATTGAGTAATCTTATGCTTCTTACCAATACTATTAATTTCTTTATTTTGTTTTGTTACACATGCATATATTTTCTTGTAGCATTCTTTTTTTTCAGTTTTGTAATGATTAAGATTTTATAGAAATGAAGTATTTGAAAAATGAGTAGTTAGACATAGTGGTAAAATCATAAGTGATTTTTCTCACATTAAAAATACATAGCATGAGATGCATAAATCTTTAAGTTCTAACAAGTTTGATACAGGGACCTCCAAAGTGTTTGATGAATGACAGAGAGAACACGGGGAAAGCCTCTTGTGCAGTTCCTCGTGTCTGGAAGCACAGGGCTTTGTGGCCAGCAGTCGCAGAGGAAGGCTGCAGCTGAAGGCAAAGAACTGCTCTTGGGGCTCCGCTGTCTCCACACCCAGCAAATCCCCAGGGCGGCAGTGAGGAGGCCCTTTCTTGTAGCATTCTTAAGGGAAGACTTACATTTGCTTTCCCTAAATGCTTTTTGGAGCAACTTGAAACCCAGGCTCATATATAAATTATTTAAATCTTCATTTTTTGGTAGATCGGAAGTAATATTCCCCACATATAAGATAGACAATATAGGTTTGATCTCTGAAGAATGAATGAATAAAATGAAGGGAAGGTTAGGGAATTTTGGAGATGTTAAGTTAAAAATTAGAATTTACTACATGAATGAATGGTATGAAGAAGACAACAGTGCTAGGATTGGGATAAGATACATTGATACTGTTACACATGCAGATTAAAAATCATTGCTTGCTGAAAGAGAAGAGGATTTGAAGCACTTACTTATGAAGATCAAAGATTGCAGACTTTAGCATAGATTACACCTTTGTATACAGGAAACTAAAATATTCTCAACTGTAACTATAAGCAACATCACAATAAACAGTAGATTAAAATTGTCAAAGACTTCATTTACTCGAATCAGAAATAAGCATACATGAAATCAGAAATAAATAAAACAAATGACAGATCAGACTGGACAAATCTTCTTCACAGGCTTTCTTTAAAGTGTGGAAAACAAGACAACCCTTTGAGGACTAAGGTGTTCCAGGACAGAGCATGTTCCATCCCCTCATGTGCATGTGGAAGCTGGGCCATGGACAGAAAAAGACAATGGGCTAAGTGTTGGCTAAGACTATTGATTATATCATTAAATGCCAAAGAAATAAACAACCATTTCTTGAAATAAATATAGCCAACACTTGGTTAAAGGAAAGATATAAGCCACAAGTTAGAGAAGAGAAATCAAAAGAGGGGAGTTAGGATAATTTGAAAGTTTAACAGATTAAAAGTTCAAATTGTTGAATACAAGATTGATGATCTGAAATGTAAACCCTCACATAATCTACAGTTTTTAAAAAAGGAAAATATTAAGCCAGGATGTCAAAAATCCATTTCATACACTCTGGACAGGCGATCAGGAGGAAGCGGATCCTGCAGAAGGAGATGGTGCTGGGTCATGTGGAAAGCCAGTGCCAAGGAGAAAGCCTTTCCCTGCAGCGGTCTGACCCGGTGGCTGCAATGGCCTCAGACAAAGGGAAGGCGATGCTTTGTTTTGTTTCTGCTTTCTGCTGTACATGGGCTCACTGTGAGAACCAACGCAAAGGTAACTAACAATAAAAATTGCAATGACAGAAGGATTCTGATTAGGAATAATATATTATCATAAATACAATTTTCTGCATGATCAGTAAATGTCAACATTTGTTTTGCATCTGCTCATACAACCCAAGGCCAAATTGTATTCTCCTCCGATCATGAACATGCCCATAAATGTATTGTCTGTCTGGGTATCTTACATTTAATGTAAAGGTGTCTCTTTTGTGTTCATGACTTTTTATTAACTGTGTTCTTTATCCATTATGTCAACACACATATTGGAATATCTGAATAATTTCCTTATCAGCATTCCCTATTATTCTACCCTGCTGCCTTCCCTTTCTCCTTTATTCTTCCTCTCAT
>NW_022111372.1:67613547-67615184 GCF_000313985.2 Echinops telfairi
CTTTGATGCTTCTCAGCTAGATGGCCGCTTGTATGTCTTCAAGCCTTTAAGACCCCGGACGCTATATCTTATGGTAGCTGGGCACCATCAGCTTTTTTAACCATCTTTAGTTATGTTCACATTTTTCTTCAGGAATTGATTCAGAAAGATGTGCATCCTGGAATGCCAATTTAAAGGAACAATGTGTTCTTGCAATGAGTAAGTGCTTGAGTGGAGGCCTTATTGGGGGTTCTAACAGCTCTTATGACAATCTATACATCAACGGTATCAAGCACATTTGTACATATGTTGCCTTCATTATTTTCTAAACATTTACTTTCTATTTGAATCCTTGGTATCAGCTCCTCTTTTTCCCCTCCCACCCTCTCTCCAACCCTCATGACCTCTTGATAAATTATAAATTATTATCATTTTCATATCTCACACCAACTGCTTTCTGCCTTCCCCCACAGTTTCTGTTATTTTTCCAGGTGGGGAGGGAAGTGATTATGTGTTGACCATTGCTATTGGTACCCTCTTCCTCCCCTCCACTTCCCACCTTCTCTCTACCCTCAGTTATTGCTACCCCCATTCCTGTTCCTGGATTCTGTGGGTCCTGAGCTCTTAACTCTTATCTGTACCTGTGTAAATGCTCCAGGTTAGCCCTCAGTGAAAGGCAGTACTGGGGTCATGATAGTGGGGGTGGGGCATGAGAAGGTCTCAAGGAACAAGAGATATATTTTGTGTTTTGTCAGTATTATACTGTGCCCTGTGTGACTCACCCTTCCTTGTGACCCTTCTGTGAGAGTGTGGCCCATTATCTACAGACAGGTCTTGGGTATCTGCTCTGACCACCCCGCCCCCCACTCTCAACAATATGCTTTTTTTTGTTTGTTTATTTGTTTTGGGTTTTTTGATGCCTGTTACCTGATCCTGTTGACATCTCATAATCACATAGACTGGTGTGCTTCTTCCATGTGGGATTGTTGCTTCTCTGCTAGATGGCCACCTGTTTAACTTCAAGTCTTTAAGATCCCAGATGCTATATTTTTTGATAGCTGGGACCCATCTGATTTCTTCACCACATTTGCTTATGCACCCATTTGTCTTCAGCAATCCTGTCCAGAGCGTGAGCATCACAGAATGCCAGGTTTTTAGAATAAAGTGTTCTTGCATTGAGACAGGGCTTGAGCAGAGTCCCAAAGTCTGTTCAATACCTCAGTGTATTGCTATATAAATATATGTACATAGGCCAATGCCTCTATTTTTATTAATGTATTTACATATGCACACACCTATGTTCATAGCTCTATCTATAGCTTTGCTTCCTAGATCATTTCTCTTTTACCTTCCTCCTGCCCCACCATCACACTTGCCCTTCTGCCTCTCAGTAATTCCTCTCACTTAGATTGCTGTTGCTTCAATACCCCCAGCACGATTCTTGGTAAATGTTGTTTGGTGGTCTTGAACTGTCTTCAGTACCAGTCATGCTTGTTCTCGTGTTAATTAGGACCTACCACGGTATGAAAGAAATAACAAAGTCACATAGTCTTCAACACCAGCAGTAATGCCATTTTTTTATCCTGTGGGTGCATGCACGCTTCAGGAGACAGCAACCTTTTATAACAGTCCTCTCGACAGATGTGAACTGCACATTT